>NW_019396230.1:91661-196280 GCF_000591075.1 Eurytemora carolleeae
AGGATAACTGAATCCCTCCAGTGGAATTATAAACCCCCAGGAAGGATATCTGAATCCCTCCAGTGGAATTATAACCCCCCAGGAAGGCCATCTGAATCCCTCCAGTGGAATTATAACCCCCCAGGAAGGCCATCTGAATCCCTCCAGTGGAATGTAAATCACCCTGCGTAAAGTTTTAAATTGTATAAAGCATTTTTTGAAATCCCTCCAGTGAAAATAAAATCCCTCCGGTGGTCTCCAGTAGAATCGAAATCTTACTACGAACTTCTTTGAGTCATTATTCTGGGACACATCAGAATCTATTTTTATAATCTTTATATTTGTTTGTCGTAGACTATTGATATAGTTATGATTTCTATCAGATCAAAAAAGTAATGGTTTGAAAATCAAAGGTCAACTCCATCTGATTTCAAAGATTTAGTTTTCTTTGAAGTCGGAAAGGGATGTTGGATTTCAACCTAACATACAAATATCTTGCTGGATAGTGGCACTGGATACTTCATTTTTTAGAACTTTTTCCTTTTTGGAAAATATTCAAATGGCAAACAAACTTAAATCCCTATCACTTCAGTCTAAACAAAAGGAGGAATTCCTGGTACGATAATGTGACAAACTTAGATCATCATTTTATAAAATACAAATAAAAGCAAACATATGGGTTCTCGTAAAAAAGGTATTCAAATTTGTTGAATTTTGTCAATAACTCATTGTGAAAAAGAATCTAGTGTTAAAAAATGTCAAACAAAAACGGAAACCCCTTAGTTTTTTCTTTATTCATAAACAATATCAAATTACATTACTTCCCCCACGTAATCAATATATATATGCTTTTTAAGGTGTTACCTAACAGTATTGTATAATCCTTGTAACGTGTTTTCTTACTCAGATGTTTTTTTAGGAGTCTGACGTAGATCTTACTCTTCAGCTAGCAAAACAATGCTTTCCCCATTATAAGGTTTGTTATATTTTTAAGATAAAAACTTTTAAGAAGCAGAATTATCTTTTTATTTTTTTTTACATAGTTGTAAAATAACCATAAATCAATGATCTAAAACTATCTTGGTTCTGAGTCTGACCCCGCAGCTCTTTTCTTCCTCATATTTTACATTTTTCATGACGTCATTTTTGAATTTTTTATAAAATTATGGAATAATTTAAAATTCAGTGATGGTGATGGACCAAACCTCTGTAGAGTAAAAAAGTAGATGTTAGTTCCACATTTATTGAATGGAATAAAAAGTAGATGTTAGTTCCACATTTATTGAATGGAATAATTTTGACATAAAATAATGAGTTTTTCTTAATAGTTCTTTATTCCTCTTTTTCTATAGATTAAAAGAAATTTGTGATCCAGTTAATCCTATTTTATTTATAAATATTCTATCACGTATTTTAAAACTTTTTTATACTTCATCTTTTTACACTTTTTTCATCTTTTATTTTTGTGTTCTAACTTGTTTTAGATTTTAACTGTTATTCGTACTTATTTTAGATTTTTTCTCTTCATTCTAATCTCTTTTTTATTAATAATTTCATTCTCACTTTTCTTATTTTTTTATATTTCTCAATTTTACTGTGTCCAATATTAAAAAGTGTTACTAAAGAATGTTATAATATTATTTATTTCGTAAAAGATATTATATTATAATGTTTTTCTTTTAAAAATTATCCCTACTATACTCTACTTACATATTAATATATTATTTAAACCACTTAAAATAACATGGTTAATCCAAATCTTCTAAATTTTTCACATTATTTTTTTTTTATATATTATAAACAATACACATGCATGTTATCATGTTTATATTGTAAAGGTAAAATATTAAAGTTTAAAGAAACTATGGTGTAAAATTACTATTCTTAATTACTAAAAACTTCATGAAGAAATAAAACATAAATGAGAAATTTTAGTTTTCTTATCGTTTTTAAATTACTGTCATTATTATCATTGTAATTATGATTATTATTATTATTATTATTATTATTGTAAAATTGTTTTTTTGAAATTTTACGGACAAATTATTTTTATCATTATTGTTTACATTGGTATACTGTAGGCTGGTCGATTAACAGCTGGCTGTTTGGATGATTACAGCGACTGTACGGGAGTGCCAGTACAGTGTGTACAACACAATGCAATATTTACAATCTTACATTTCCTCACAGATCAATCTTTTCCTGATGAACAGGTTTATACTTTTTATATATTTCATAACATAAGACAGCTTAAAGGGTTTGTTCACTTTTTCCAAAATAATCAAAACATCCTAATTTTTTGGAATGGGAACACAAAGACTAACAAATGGGGTTAGTTATGTTTTCTTTTCAGTTTTCACTGTTTTCTGTTTAGTATTCACTGTTTATTGTTCAGTATTCACTGACTGTTCAGTATTCACTGTTCGCTGTTCAGTATTCACTGTTTACTGTTCAGTATTCACTGTTTACTGTTCAGTATTCACTGTTTACTGTTCAGTGTTCACTGTTTACTGTTCAGTATTCACTGTTTATAATCAAATTGCAAAATCATAAAATGTTTATTACTGAGACGGATTTATATTTAGTAAAACTAAAACTATAGTAATGTGCAAGTATTACCAGTCAAATATTCAATTTTCACTATTCTGTTAATCTGATAAAGAAATTCAATGTTTAGCGTGACAAATCATTGAACATTTTTTAAGGGGTTTTACATAATTTGGTAAATTTTGTTAAAAGTCAATAAAATTTTGGGTAAAAAGTATTAAAAAGAAATTTTACATCCCCACCCCCCACCCTCAGGTCATCTAAAACCATTTGCCCCTGTTAAGCTGTATTTAAATGTTCTTTTGATAAAACATTTGTTCACCTCTTAGCTATATACCTGAATTACATCCTCTATACATTGAGCATTATAGGACTTTTTATTTTATTTCTTTCCTGTACTTTATTCAAAGCAATAAAATTGTCCTATGTATCCCNCGATAAAAACGGGGACTTGGTATTTCAGATATATACTTCCTGAATATATTACTGTGTATTCATAATATATTATCCAGTATACCCTAGACTGAGCTAATTGATGGGGAAGTAACCGGAAATTATTTATATTATATTTATACTTTATTTTATTCAGCAGAGTGAGGACTTAATAATATTTTTATTGCTGTAAACGGACTGGGGATATTATCACAAGAGACCTTCCAATTATCACTGTGATTTTAAGGTTGCAAGCTCTAAAGCGAAAATCGTTGAGATTTTTGTCAATTACTAATTAAAAACTTAAACCAAAAACATGCGCTTTATAGTGCTAAAATGGTAATGGCTACATTAAAGCATAAATGAGTTAGAGCGGTAAAATAAAATCCCAAGGCGTTCGACACTTCAAGGTTGCCCCTCTTTTTAAAATTGATAAAACATTTTTTAGTTTGTTGAATCTATATGTTAGGCAATTAGGAAGTCTAAAGCCCGATTGGTCCGCTAAATCTATGCTTAAGTAAAAATGATTGAGATATTCTTGTTTTTTTATCTGTAAATTGTATTTATTGGTATTTTCCTCAAACTTATTCAGATAAAGGGTTGTAAATTTAAGACAGTGATTAACCCTTATTTAGTTAATTTAATGAAAACTTAAAAACAAGAGTATTGATACCAAGAGTTTATTGTATACATTTTACATTTTAACCCCCCCCCCCCCCTCCTCTATACAAATTGCTTAATATCAAATGTAAAAGCTTTTTTAAAGATTCGACCAAAACATTAACCGTCATATTTCGCATTTTGAGAGAATAGGTGAATTTTTCTCCATAAATATTTTGATAAAAATTGTTGTCCAGGGAAATCTAAAGTACGCAATATCCTTCCTTCCCCTTGCCCGCAGCTCTGCAATGATGCCGTTCTATGGAGGTTTAGACGGAGTTAAAATCTCTGACGGAAGAACACAGATTGTTGCCATGGATCTTGGTAAGTTAAATTGAGGCTTTTATCCCTATTATTTAAAAACAGATGTTTCAAAGTTTTCATTTTAATTCTTAATTCGCAATTAAAAGAAATTCAAACTCTTAATTTCATATATAAATATCAAGGTTCAAACCATTATGTTGTAAAGATGAAGGAATTTGAAAATTAATTACATCAATTCCTTTGAGAAAGCTGTGATTTTTATTTTTTTTGTCTTAACTGTCCATTAGTAGATTAAATGTATAGCTGCAGTTCACATCAATCTTAGTAATGTAGGGATTCTTTCTTGACTTTTTATTTTTTATCTTTTATGTCACGTTTATGATTCGTATATTTGTTTTCAAATGGATGAAATGCCTTTTTCTTTATGAAACCCGTAGTGGTTACAGTATACGATAAAGGAAGTTTATGAATAAGCCACAAACGTTGTCAAAATAAAGTTTTGCATCAAAATAAAGATTTCTGTGAGCAAATAACTTCCTTAGCTAACATTTAACGTTTAAGGAAAATACCAATTCACGTTCGTATCCCTGAGTGAAAAACTTATGATTGCAGTTCAATTTGATCCAGATTCAGTTCCTTGTTCAAGACCAACTTGTATAAATATTTGAATTAGACAATTTTTCGGAAATTTCTTAATTGAATAACCTCAAAATCTAATCAATTTCATTTTGCTGAACTTGTGCAAAATTTAGATCATAATAGGATGACAAATATTGATTGTTAATGGTAAAATTATTATAAGTAAGTTGAAATCCTATTTTTAAGATTTTAAAGCTTCTATAGAAAATTGATGAGCTGAATTCACATCTTTCAATTGATAATATATATTGCCCGAGGTGTGGTTTCCTAGTTTTTATAAAGTTTCTAATAGTTTAAATAGTTTTGGAAATTAATTAAAGTCCAAAACTCTTTTGTTAAGCTCTTAGTGATTGCAGGTTTTCTTTTCTGTTGCCGGGGTTTCTCAGAGTCAGGTTTTAGTTGTTAATGGTTTTCGTTTTTGTTTGGGTCGTCACTGTTTCTACTTTATTTGATTTTAGTTTCTTTTTAATTTCTAAAACTCACACAATTTTAAATGTTCATCGACCATGTCGTTAGTGGAGGCTGTGAATGGTGAAGCCTAAACAGAGTTTAGCTGGGAGGGGGGGGGGAACGTTTGACGCCCCCCCTCTAATTTTTTGTTCTAGCACTCACATTTTTTACACTACCACTGTGACATTTTGTACCTTTAATGAATAGAAATTTAAAGGATTTTTTGTAAAAGATTTTTTCCGGTCTGTTTAAAAAAATCTAAAAAGGTCCATAACTTTTTTTGTAACTAAAGCTACAAATCTAAAAACTATATTTTTAAAAAGTACTTGAAAAATGGACGTAGAAACACGTGTCAAACTTTGATTTTGTTAAAACAAAAAAAATATTTTTTACATTTTTTGACCCTTTTTTTGGTATTTTTCAGCCGACCTCAGTATTCAAACTATTAAAGTTAACGATCTATTTTCTCTTTTAATGAGCTGGCCTTGAATAATTGGGCTATGAACATGCATTTCAAGCCTATACCTATTCTTTAAGGCCTTTTTCAAGGGGAGGCTCCCCAGGCTTTACATAGATTCAGGCACTCACGCCTTTATAGGGTTAAGGGGGCGAGGGGGTTACGACTCCAAATCTTAGTAGAATCATTACAATTTCTTTTCAGTTCCTTTTGGTGACAGCTTAACCACCCGAAACCCTAAACTGTTTGTTACTTCTTTGTAGGATTTTTTTTCTATTTTTGTTCGTTCATCAATATTGCAGCTAGATGCACAGAAAGTGCATTGTTTTTTAGTTTCTGTTATTACAGGATTTTATTTAGTTTCTGTTGAAGGGTTTTATTTTCTTTGATACTGTTTAATAGTATTTCTCAGGGATTTTCCTTTGATTTATTTATTTCCCGGGTTAAATAAGAGTTTTTCCTTTATATTTGCAGGAGCTATTGTTTTCTTTTTACTGCAGGGATTTATTTTGTATTTCAGTTTCTTTCGGAGCTTTTTCTTGTTATTTGGACAAGTGTTCTAAATCATACTTTACCTATACCTACTCTTGTCGAACTGAGCACAGGGATTTCAAGTAGATAAAGAAAGTACAGCAGTATCAACTTTTATTTTGTTCATTTTAAAATCTATATCTTTGCAACCTGATGTAGACCGCTGATTTTAAAAGTATGAATTCTGCTAAATGGTTTACACATCAGGTTTCTAAGATAAAGTGATACAAGCTTAAATATTGTATCCGGTTTAAACACATGGATAATAAATTTTAAACTTGTCCTCAAGTAAGTTTTCAACCTCTTGGGAGGAAGGGAGGATTAATGGGTTGCCATCCAGTCTACACAATTCATTCAGTTTACTTCAACGATTCTTCAAATAAATATATTTTTAATTGAGATTTTTTAGTCGTTACCTCCCTTGCATTAAATTATTCGTCTACTTAATAAACAAACAAGAGCAACGTAAGGCTCAGTGTGTGTAGGCAACATCATTTCGGTAAACAATGCTCTGTACAGTACAATTTTAGTCTGTTAATAAAGGCATTGCCGGTACAAAAAGTGGCTGATGTGGTACACAAAATAAATAAATATAAAAAATCACTTAATTAGCAGCAAAAGATTAATTAAATTGATTTGTTTATGATCCGAGTCGAATAGTGCAGCTTTCTGAATTTGTATGGTCGCTACGTTCTTGGATATTAGTCGTTTTTAACAATTTTGTTCCTTATAGACTTAACAGATAGTAGTAAGATTAGTAGCAATCACCATCGAATATTTTTGGACGTCTAAGCCTATACCCCCTTTCACTTTTCACGAACACTCCCTTTAATACAAAAATAAAATATTTCCTATCCATGGTACTTAATTCATAAAAATCTTATTTTAGGTTTGAAAGATGCTTTGTTTAACAAATATCTACTCCAGGATGCCCACTATCTTCTACTCTCACTAATACTCATATTTTTCTCAGGAACAAAACCAAACCAAACGAAAATTACTAACCAAACCAAATAAAGCAAAAAAAATCTAACCAATTTAACAGAACCAAACCAAATCAAACTTAATCAAATTAAAATTTAAAACCAATCAAACCAAAGCAATGAAACATTAAAATGTCTAAACCATGAACTTTCAAGTGTAGATATAAACGAATCCTTTAATGATATTGAGTTAATCTTACAACTGAAACCATGTATTACAACCATGTATTACAACCCCCATTAAAGAAAAATGTAAATCAACCATTCTCTGATAGCTGTACTATCGACAACTATCGACGACTGTTCTCAATATAATTAATTCGGTGAAAATAAAACGTTGTTACATTTTTACTGTTCACCAAAGGAATTGAGTCTTTGCCACAAACTCAAATTTTCTAATGCCTATATCTTTCAATCTGATGGTGTAAACTTTTGATATTTAAACACAAAAGATGTCATAATCATATCTAAAGGTCAATGACATTGGGTTGCAAAGATATGAGGATTAAAAAATCAGAGTTTTTGGCAAAGACTTTATTCTTATGTGTTTTCAAATATTGCACAAGAAGTTTATCATCATGAATATCAACTCTCAAATACATTACCTTAAATGAATGTTGACAATTGGTGATTACGATAATTCAGAAGTTAGGTTAAACTCCTCCTATTAGTAGAACAAACTTTACAAACTAAAACTATAAACAGCAGCATCTTAAAGGGGCCGTTTGTCGTTGTAATTTCAAAAAAATATATTTTTAAAGAAAACATTGATATCTAATTCATTATGCATTTTATTAGAAATTAATATATTATTTTGAAACATAGACTTAATATATTCTCCAATGGTTGTTGGGTTTCCTAGTGTGGGTATTCACGAGCTCCTTGACGATCACCCTGGCCTCCCTCTCTGCAATCCTCTTCTCCTTGGTGATTGCGTACTTCATCTACACCTTCATCTTCAACCTCTCCTTCTTCCCCTTCATGAATATACTCGCTGTTATAATTGCTTTAGGTATTCAAGCTTTTTAAAAAGTTTATGTTGTTTAGAGGGGGTTTAAATTGTCCAGGAAAAAAGTTAAATGACAATTAAACTTCAAGGCAAACCCTGCTCGTACATTTCTTGCAATATCTTTTAAAACTATTCTCTAGGAGTTGGAACTGATGACACATTTATCCTTGCTAAAGTTTGGAACAAGAGCCAACAGACTTTTAAGGTAAAACGTCCAAAACTTAATGATTTTTAATTGTGGTATCTCTATACAATTCTTGACTTGCTGAATGATGCCATAGAACCAAAGAACACGTAATGTCGCATAGATTTTACCTTTTCCATCTGTGTAGAAATCTTACAACCAATTTACAGAACAAACAATAAAAGAAATGTTTTTTTTTGTAAATACTGGAATATTTTTTATTGTATAATACATGTAATGATGTACATTACAACCATTTCCTTTCTTCAACTGAAGAGGAAAAAATTAGAAATATCCCCCCACCCCCCCTCCTCCTGGAATCTAGATGCAACAAACTTCTTCTCGCTGAATTGGTGTCAATTAAGACACCAACAAATCTACCAGCAGGGGATTCTTTTATTTCGGGTGTCTTACAAATCTCTAGTCGACAAATTAGGATCTGGACTGGATTCGCAACTTCCTGTATATGGATCCGAATCCCCTAGATTCAACCTACTACCTACCTACCTACCTACCTACCTACCTACCTACCTACCTACCTACCTACCTATATACCTACCTACCTACGTACCTACCTACCTACCTACCTACTTACCTACTTACCTACCTACCTACCTACCTACCTACTTACCTACTTGTCTACCTACCTACCTACCTACCCACCTACCTATCTACCTACCTATCTACCTACCTACTTACCTACCTATCTACTTACCTACCTACCTACCTACCTGCCTACTTACCTACCTATCTACTTACCTACCTATCTACTTACCTACCTAACTACCTACCTACCTACCTACCTACCTATGTTTCTAGAAAGGGAATGAACCTGATGTACTTGAAGACCTAGTAAACTACACACTATGCCACGCTTCACTAAGTATGCTGGTTACCTCAATCACTACTGCAGCTGCATTCTTCGGATCCATTGTATCCAACATCACTGCAATCAAGTGTTTTAGGTAACATATTATTTTTTAGGGATTTAATTTCATATCGAGAACTTTTACAATTAACAAAACTAAACCAATCAAAGAGTTACTTTGAGTAACCACAGTGGTAGCAAAAATAAAGTTGAATCACTCTCGTCTTCGTATTTTCTTTTATCTAGAGTTGTAGGATTTAGAAATGTGCTCTGATACAAATGCATTAATAAAAGTTTTAAATTAAAAAATCTCTTGTGAGATTTCATAATTTGTAAGATTTCATAATTTGTGAGATTTTATAATTTGTGAGATTTCATAATTAAAGAAAGAATGCAGACAACTAATATCTATCAGTTTTTCAGTTTTCTTTAAAGACAAACTCTGGTTTGCTAGTCTCTGTTTTTGCAACCCAAACTATAGACCTTTTTAGATCAAACAATCTAAGTTTGAATTATACTTAAGGTTTACACCATCATGTTGGAAAAAATAGAGATTAGAAATTTAAATTTGTGTCAAAAACTTAGTTCTATCACGGAAATTATTTCTAATTTAGTATTTTTGCTGGTTTAACTATCCTGGCAAACTTGTTACTCATGTTGTCCTGGGTTCCAGCTTGGATGGTTCTTCATCATAAACTTATGAATTTACAGGTAAATATAAATAAACTATAGTTTTTAACTTGTAATTTTGAATATGCTGGCCTTGTTTTCTCATTCACATATGTAATCTAGTAATCTTTGTTTGTCTGTCTGTTTGTGTGTCCGATCATAACTCATGAACCCCTTGACAAATTGTTCTTTAATTTCGATCGGGAAGCTCTGTTTTACCACGGAAATGTTTTTAACCTGGTTTAAAATTCCAAATTGAGTGTTGACTTATATAGGGGAAATTCCAGACAAACCTGGGTAACCATGAGCTAGTCATTAATTACCATAGTTATTTTTATTCATTAGGTTTTCAATCAATAAATGCACAGGGTGGCCAAAATGTACGGATTGTACGGATTTTTATTTTTGTAACCCTAAAATTGTACGGATTGTACGGATTTTTTTTCAAATTGTACGGATTGTACGGATTTTTATCCTGGAAATACGCCGTTTCTTTTTAATTTTCACTCATTTCAGCAAATTTTTCATGAAAATTTAAAAAAAATCTCGTCAAATGAAGTTAGTTTAACTTATTTTCTGCATTCTAAATAATATTAGATAGATAAATGTTTCAATTGACAACCAAAATTCATTAATAATTTTCGAGATATGTCCCAGAAGTGTTCATTTGAGAATATGTTTATCTATCTGTCTATCTGTCTAGCTATCTGTTTAGCTAACTGTCTAGCTAACTGTCTAGCTAACTGTCTAGCTATCTGTCTAGCTATCCCTCTAGCTATCTGTCTAGCTATCCCTCTAGCTATCTGTCTAGCTATCTGTCAAGCTATCTGTCTAGTTATCTGTCTAGCTATCTGTCTAGCTATCTGTCTAGCTATCTGTCTAGTTATCTGTCTAGCTATCTGTCTAGCTATCTGTCTAGCTATATGTCTAGCTATATGTCTAGCTATCTGTCTAGGTATCTGTCTAGCTATCTGTCTATCCATCTGTATATATATCTGCATGACAGCTTATTCATCTTTTTATCTATCTGTTTATATATCCTATCTGTCTCTCTGTTTATCTATATTGTATGTGTCTATCTATCTGTCTGTCTGTTTATCTATCTATCTATCTGTCTCTTTATCAGATCTGAGAATCTGTCTCTTTATCAGATCTGAGAACATCTTCTCAGGTTTCTTCCGTTTATCTGTAAATCTTTTAATTTTTAGTTTAATATTAACTGTCTTTTAATTGAGTGTGCAACCCCTGTACCACGCTAATTTTAATTATATTAGATTCTAAATCTACACTCCACTCTTATAACTTAATCGTTTGTTTGTTAAATGGCCTAATTCACACCGATCTAAAACAGTTTTAAAAATTAGAATCAACGCTCTTTCGTTCTCTAGTTCTCTAGTTCTCTAGTTCTCTGGTTCTCTGATTCTCTGGTTCTCTGGTTCTCTGGTTCTCTGGTTCTCTAGTTCTCTATTATCTAGTTCTCTAGTTCTCTAGTTCTCTGGTTCTCTGGTTCTCTTATCTCTTGTTCTCTGGTTCTCTGGTTCTCTAGTTCTCTGGTTCTCTGGTTCTCTGGTTCTCTAGTTCTCTGGTTCTCTGGTTCTCTGGTTCTCTTGTTCTCTGGTTCTCTTGTTCTTTGGTTCTCTAGTTCTCTAGTTCTCTATTATCTAGTTCTCTAGTCTTCTAGCTCTCTAGCTCTCTAGCTCTCTGGTTCTCTGGTTCTCTAGTTCTTTTGTTCTCTAGTTCTCTAGTTCTCTAGTTCTCTAGTTTTCTAGTTAAGGGATTTTTTTCGAAAATTGTACTGATTGTACGGATTTTAAAAAAATGTACGGATTGGACGGTTTTATTTTTCAAAAATTGTACGGATTGTACAGATTTTTTTTCGAAAATTGTACGGATTGTACGGATTTTTTTCTGAAAATGTACGGATTGTTCGGATTTTTTTCTGAAAATGTACGGATTTTGTACGGATTTTTCAAAAAAGTTTTGGCCCCCCTGAATGTAGCATTAATACGTTTATATATTAGATAATTAATAAGACTGCATTTTTGGCAAGTAAGCAACAAATCCATGTTCGAAGTACAAAAAATTTCAGTAAATTAAAGAAACTGTTCACGTAATTTCATGTGACTCTTCATTAACAAGTTACATACCTAATTTACAACGGTACCCTTTAAATCTTTATTTGCGCTGTAATTAGGAAGATATCTTAGTTTTTCATTTTGAAAAAGGATAGATTTTGTAAATTTTTTTCCTTATATTTAATGCAATCATTTTTGAACAGACATAAGTACCGTTGTGAATTGAGTTTATAACTCTTTAAATGTCAGGTCGTTGGGAATTACGTTGACGGTCCCTTTAAAGGGAGTGACCGGCAATGTATGGTTGCTGAACTGAGAATGTAATATTGTAAAGTATTTTTTTAAGGATTCATTTGAGACCTATCAGACGTTTTTACGGGGCATATTTGTTCAGCAAGAGCGCAAATTCAACCTTTAAAATCCTCATAGATTATCCATTTTGGAGAAATGATTTTGAGAATCGGTTTTTTAAAAATTATTCAATGACGATAGCGAAAAATGTAATAAATTCGATAGTAAACTAATAAATTGTTAAGGAACAGATTGAGGAAATAAAAATTAATTCTTTATCATGTAAATAACTAAACTTATTCAGTTTTTAGTTTTCTTTAGATTCATGCAATTTTTATCGAAAAGATGACATTTGAATAATTTGAAGTAATCTGCGAAGAATAAGAAATTCAATGAAAGGATGAAAAGGAAATAGTTGATTCTAACATTTTTTAACTTTAATAATTTATTTTAGTTAAGGGATATGGGCACAAGCTCACGCATACAAGTAAAACGATATATCAATAAATCTATTCATTTTTCAAGTCTTTCAATTATTTTTGTTTGCTCAAGATGGATTAAAAGTCATGTACCCCAACGTTTTGTGTTGCGCCGTTATCATAAAAACTTGACCATGGGTATTGGGTAACCTTATAAACCATAGTGAACATTTATTTTACGAGGCTCATTGGTTCTAACATTGATTTATTGACAAATTTCTTTAGAGACATATGTCTGAAACATCCATACTTTCGAATTTTTGTTACAATTTTCTTGGTGGTTATTGAATAATTTAAAAAAAGCTGATTCTCAAAATCATCTCTCCAGAATGGACAATGAAGAAGGATTTAAAAAATTAAATTTGCACTCTTGCGGAACAAATATGCGCCTTAAAAACTTCTGATAGGCCTCAAATGAATTTCGTTACAAAACTGCATTCTCAGTTCAACTACCATACATTGCCGGTCATTCCCTTTAATGCTAAAATGTTTTATACTAAGGAGAAACTACTAAGTAAAGATAATACTGGAAGTTTAAATGTTCTTTTCTAGATTTTACCTGAAACTACCCTACCTCCTGCACTCAAATCATTCAGCCAAAGTGTTCTAGCTTGCTACAATAAGAGTCAAGGTAGGAAGGAAGGGAACAAATTACAAAATAAATGTAACCCCCTCTTCCCCCATCTCCTTCTTTATGTTTGTTGGACAAATTGGAAAATAATAAAAATTTTAGATTTGGAAAATTTTTGCTTTTGCAAAAAAAAATTTGAAGGCAACCGCACAAAAATGGTGGGCTTGTTCGGTTCAGCCGTTTTGACTTTCATTTTGTACAAACTACCAAGCAAACTACCAACCAACAAACATACAGTAAAGCCAAATATATCTAGATAAATTGAGACCGCCATTTTTCATATTTAAGCATTTGTTCTGTAAATGAATTTGCAACATTTTTTTAGCATGTTTTTAATGTTTAACATTTTTTCTTAAAAGGATACAGTGTACCATAAAGCAAAAAGTGCAAAACGATTATTTATGTCTCAAAAAAAAAAATATCTTTTTCATCTGAAAGCAGTAATATCAATGTTAAAATTTTATAATCATTTTGAAAATTTAATGTTGTACTTTTAACGATTTGCTACCTCACATTTGGATAAATCAATATAAGACAAACCAGGGGAAAAATCAAGGGAAAAACACTACAAACCTGGGTAAATAAGTTCCAAATTTTTTGAATTTTTTTAGACAAAATGTTACTTGAAATAAAGTTCTTCCTTTAAATAGTATTTAAATTAAAGAATTAGAGATTATTAAATCCTTTGAAGCCCTTTTTTAGCCCCATATTATTATTGGGTGCATTTTTAGCCAGATAAAGGAAAGTCTCAGAATGGTAGTCCATTTTTTAATTTTTCAAATTTTATGACTTTATTTCTGAAAACATTTTTTAGAGAACTTTCTTGGAGATTACCACTTGGGTATATTTAATGATAAAACTTTCAAATATCTGTTCTAAACAACTGAACTTAAAACTTAAATTGTTAACATTTGTAGGAGAGGAAACTACAGTGTTAGATTAAACAGATTTAGATATTTAATCAAGGATTAACTTTAAATATATATTTTAACTTGCAAATTATTATAATAGGGTTTCTGAAAGGGAGTTTAAGAAAAGGATTCAGATCTTGTTGTTATAAAATTTCAAGGAAATTAAGAAAATGGCCATTGATAAACCCAGTCTTATATTTTAAAAAATTGTATTTTTATATTTCCAAACGCAAAAATTGTGATGTTTTTGCAAACTGAAGCCGGTTAAGATTTTAAAGGAATGATCTGTAATTAATGTCTGCTGAAACACCCTCCATATTTCACCCCCTCCTCCCTTCTCTTCTTACTTGTACCGCTTTTTTTTAGTCAATGTACTGCAGAATGTGTTGTTAATCGTTTTGGATTGATCGTTTTCAAAATTTAATTATTTTTAGGTTTGCTTTTATTAAACTTTACAACATCTTTATCCTAAAAAGATAAAAATTGGAAAATGATCCATAAACGATTGTTACAACATGTTCGTTTGTTCATCGTTTTTTCATCGTTTGTTCATCGTTTTTTCATTGTTTTTTTTTATCGTTTTTTTCATAGTTTTTTCATCGGTTTTGGGCCGTTTTTTGCATTAATTTTCTGCCAAGGCCAATGAAAGGCAAATTATTAGAATAGCAAATGCAGAAAACATTTCTTAGACTTACATTATGCCAAATTTTGATCTTGAAAGAAAATAAAGGCTAAAAACGATCCAACTGAAAGCTCATCCCTAACTGCAGATCACTTTGTGTTTGTCAGTGACCAGATTTTTCTAACCTCTCCTTTCAGTTGTTTTATCTTCAATTGTTAATTCATACCTTTTCCTGAATTGTTTACTTTGGTATACACTGTACACTGTACACTGTACATTAAAGAGAATGTGTGACTGGGGAAATCTGTGGTTACCATGATTGCATTTTATTCCCCCATGAATCCATAGTGGACTCAGCTAATGCAGCAAATAGAGTCCTCCCCCCCCCCGTACACATTTCCCCATACTTCTTTTCATCTAAACACACATTCAATTGTTTTATCCATCCAAAATAAGAAAGCTAACACCCCCGGAAATAAAAAAATGACAACAAAGGTGAACTGAAACATGCCGAATAATCTACTCTCCGGAAATATCTTATTTTCTCTAGATTATCAACTTGTTTCATGTTTGTATAAGGTTGAATGCTCATGAGACACCCAAATTGTTTGACCATATTCAGAATAATGTTTGATCTGAAATTCAGACCGAGGTTTAGAAATCTATTCCCTGAGGAAGTGTGGGATTTTCTACTCAATCTAGCCTTTGAAAAATCTTCGACAGCCTCATGAATAATTAGGAGGATTGAAAAAGGGTCGGAATCGGACAGTTTTCATAAATCGTTGAGCTAAGTCATATTACCAAAGAGAATATATTTGAGTGGAATTTACTCAAAAAAAGTTGAAAACGGCCATTTTGTTGTACTGTATCCATACTGCAGGTGTACTTCACATATTTGTGCTATATAAACAAAGAGAATAGAATATATATTAGAGGGGAATTTACTAGAAAAAAGTGTAAAACAGCCATTTTGTTGTATTGTTTCCATACTGCAGGTGTACTTCACATATTTGTGCTATATAACCGTCTATTCTCTTTGCATTTAACATCAATATGTCAAATTTTACAGATTTTTAAATTTTAAAATGTATTTAAAAATATACATAAGACGGATTTACATATACATTATTTTATCTACATCTATCTAATATTTACTGTTCTTGTTTTGGTAGGCTTTGTGAATAAGTTTTACGATACTGTTCTGCCATGTGTTGTGATCCGGCCTAAAATACTATGGATTATTCTGCTAGGTAGGTGTACAATTCTACAATTCAACAATTCTACAATTCTACAATTCAAATATTCAAATATTCACAATTTTAATAGGTGTAGTTCTCTAGTTCTCTAGATTCTACAATTCAACAATTCTACAATTCTACAATTCAAATATTCAAATATTCACAATTTTAATAGGTGTACAATTCTTCAATTCAAAAATTCACAATTTTATTAAATTTCAAAAAAAAAATATTTGCTTTACCTTAACATTATTTTATTTAAATATTAAATGCAAATTTTATCCATTTTTGATTGGAAACTTGAAACTAAAGGAACGGAATCTTTGTCATAAAAGAAAATTTTATAATTACTAAATCTTTGCAACCTGAGGGTGTAAACCTTTGATATTTATAGACATATGTTATTTGAACTTACATAATTCATAGTTTGAAATGTCTACGACATTGTGTTTCAAAGCTATAGGGAGTAGAATATCAGAGTCTGTGGCAAAGACTCAATTCCTTTCTCTGAAACAATAAGGAAACCTCATAACTTAATCAATTTTCGAATTTTCCGAAATTTTTTGCGAAATATTTAAAATAGGAAAAGGGGGCTATTTTAAAAATGGAAGAATGGTTGTTAATCAATTCTTTAAACATTGAATTTCTTGAATTTTAACTATTTATAAAGTTTTCAATATTGTATTACATAAAGCCTTGACTATCCCTGCAGATAGATGTCTACTAATTAGTACTCCAGTTTTACACAGCAGCAGATTCCGCGTCTAACAGTTCTGAGGCCGAATTTAAAGAATTTGAGCCGCGGTTTAAATTTAAGCCGCGGCTCAAATATGGTTGGTTCCACTTAAATTTGTATTATTTTATTCAAGATTTAAGCCAGCGGTCAATTAAAACCGGTTTTTGGCGGATTTAAGACGCGGCTCAAATTCATTAAATTCGGACACTGTGTACTCTTTTACCTGTGATTTGTGCAGGAAGTATGGTTGTATTGAGCAGTATTGTATTGTTCTACCTGCCCGGCCTACGTCTACCTGCCTCCGACCAGCTGCAGCTCTTCACCTCCACACACCCCTTCGAGATATATGACTTCAAGTTCAGGCAAGTTTATTCTACACGAGGTAGGAATTAATGAATAAAGTAAAGTAGTTGAACTAGGTATAGCTAGTTAAATTATTTCTCTGTCGTACTAAAGAGTAGTTTAAATATTTGTACCTAGATTCACTTCATTTTGCTATTCATTAATTCCAACTTTAGAGTTAGGTATTATATTGACCAAAGACAATTTTTAACTTTCCAAGTCTGCAAAATATGTTGCAGCCTTTTATTCATTCAAAAGTTTAACTCTTCTTATACAGGGTTAGGCACAAAACTAGAGACTGTAAAGACGACCTAAAACTCATAAAATATGACAATTCCAAATTCGAATTAAGTATTCTGCCTTAAATATAAAGTGTTTCTTAAATGGCATTTTTATTGATTGGGCAACGAAAGTGACAACTTTATAGTTGAAGGGAATCATGAATATAAGGAAACAGACAGATTAAGTTTCGTAAAGTCGTTTTCTAGATTTAGAAATATTCTGAACTGTGCACATGCGGTTAGGATATGCTATTGTACAAAGCAGCACGGACATTTGGGAAGAGCTGATTAGAAAACTTTACATTTTGGATTTAACAACTTGGATAAATGCATTTTGTACTGTCGTCTCTTCACTGTTCTTTTTATTTTCTTTCAACAACACAAAAAAGTAAAAATTGTTATCTTCGCACTTATTTATTTATTTATTTATTTATTTAGGAATATGTTTGACTTTGAGAAGAGCTACCAGAAACAGTTTAATGTAAACATGCCCCTAAGGAACATTAGTCTCAACATTTTATATATCAATTTTTGAGCAGATAAACAGCAAAACAAGGAACATTTTAACCTGAAAAACAGCAAAACAAGGAACATATTGACCTGACAAACAGCAAATCAAGGAACATTTGGACCTTACAAATAGCAAAATAAGAACCATTTTGAACTGAAAAACAGCGAAATAATGAACATTTTGACCTGACAAACAGCGAAATAATGAACATTTTGACCTGAAAAACAGCGAAATAATAAACATTTTGACCAGACAAACAGAGAAATGATAAACAATTTGACCTGGCAAACAGTAAAACAAGAAACAATATGCTGAAAGATTAAATTCATCAAAACTATTCTGAATTGTATATCTCTGAGTTAAATGAAAATATTTTGTTTCCTTTGATGTTGAAAGAAGTATTTTATTAAGTTTAAAAACAGGAAATAAGTTTGTTACAGGTTTTGCATCAGAGTATGCACATCAGCCTTTAAATTAATCCGCATGGTTTCACATGTGAAGTATAGAAAGAGTAGGGATTGAGGGATTGGGGATTAAATTTAGATTTCCATTAAAAGGATTAGCTTCGGCAAACATTAATTAACTGATAACACTAAAACAACAGAATTTATCAGCTTTTTAAATTATTAAAGGGACTGTTAGCGTAATTTCAAATGACCCTGACAAGCAACAATGTGAAAGTTAAGGTCGCTTTTCTAACAATTGTATTCTTCTTCTGCTATAGACTGCAAGTCTGTATTCTTTTTCTGCCATAGACTGCAAGTCTGTGTTCTTCTTCTGCCATAGACTCTTCTTCTGCCATAGACTGCAAGTCTGTATTCTTCTTCTGCCATAAACTGCAAGTCTGTGTTCTTCTTCTGCCATAGACTGCAAGTCTGTATTCTTCTTCTGCCATAGACTGCAAGTCTGCATTCTACTTCTGCCATAGACTGCAAGTCTGCATTCTACTTCTGCCATAGACTGCAAGTCTGCATTCTACTTCTGCCACAGACTGCAAGTCTGCATTCTTCTTTTGCCATAGACTGCAAGTCTCTTTTATAAAGAAGCTACAATTGGAAGTTATCAATTTTTAGTTAACGAAATGTACTTTGAAATTGAAAGTTATCAATTTCAGCTAACGAAATGTACTTTAAAAATTGGAAGTTATCAATTTCCAGCTAACGAAATGTACTTTGAAAATGGAAGTTATCAATTTTCAGCTAACGAAATGTACTTTGAAATTGGATGTTTTCAATTTTCAGCTAACGAAATGTACTTTGAAATTCTTTTATTAAATGAAGCTTCCTAATTATTGATTGGGATCCACATATTGATGCGGATGCGGATCCTGGTTCCGGTCCGGAAACAATAGTTCCGGAACCAAATGCACATTCATATTAAGTTTTTCTATTTAAAAAAAAGAAAAATTTGAACTTTTTTGCCTATTTTCAGACGTTTGAAGTTTATGCCATAACTTCTTTTGCCATCGTTTTAAAATAATTCTGATCAGTTGAGAACAAACTGTTTTTTTCTGTTTCATTGTTGTTAGTTGGCAAACATGTTCCGGTTCCAATGGATCCGGATCTGGACACTGCTTCCAACGACGGTTGAATGAATATCTAGATTCTGCTCTGGAAACCTAAACTTGATTTAAAGTGTTTAGTTCACCATTTGTTTTATTGTGTAGAGTTGTTTATAGAAAACTTTTCCCTAAAGCTCCAAACTTTATTTTTATATAAATTATAAGCTTGAGGCCCCATGTAGGGATAATTTTAAACATTTTCTATCATTTTATTTTTATTTTCCTTCTCCAAACTGGAATTGGCTAATTGGTTCTTTCCAATTAACTTCTACAATAAAATTATTTCTATGTTGTGCGAGGGAGGGTTGGATATTTATGTCATTGCTCCCCCCGGCCAAGAGATCTTATTTATTTTACTACATATTCTAGCATAGAGTTAAAGGCTAAATATATTTCCCCGTAAATTATCCATAGAACTTTATCCTGCATTCAATGAATATTGGGATGAATAAGTTTAAACTTGTTTCAGTTTTTACAAAACTAAATTCTGATATTTTGAGATTAATATGTTAGATTTGTCTGGGGGGTTCAAGATGTAGATAATGGAAACCATTTGAACCCAGGGGATAGAGGTAATTATTTTACTTTTTTGGCTGAAATATTGTTGTCCAAACTACGTATTTTATTTTATATGTATTATTATTTATATTGTATACAACATAATACAGGGTGTCCCAAAAAAACATGGGAATTCAGTGGCGAATTCGATATCGTCTTTATTATGAATTAGCATTGTAATACCTAATTTCAACAGCCATAATATTATTATTATATCTGCTAGAATTTATTTTATGAAAAGGGTAAAAGACTGTAAAGATGTGTCTATAATTCTCCGCAAGATATACAGTGAAGACGGACAAGTTTATTCTGTTTGTATATACTCCAATTTTCTTGTTTTACTAAGTACAACCGTATGCAGTCAAAACATAAACAAACAAAATGTGAACATACAGGGTGTCCCACGAAACATGACATTTAATAAATAGTTATTTTTAGTTAAAGAAATCTTTAGCTTAATTATATTTTACTTATCAATTTTAATGTAACATGACTCCCATATAATATTTTCATTGATCTTTGGTATCAAACAACTGAACAAATAATGGAAAAAGAGGTTTTAAACTATTCACCAACTGTCATGTTTCGTGGGACACCCTGTAGCAGACGAAACTCTTACAGATTACAACTTTCTTAGTAGGTATCACTATACTAAATCTAAGAATTATTTGAAAAGACGATATCGAATTCGTCTTACTGAATTCCCATGTTTATTGGGACACCCTGTACTTTAATTTCATTAAAATTAAACCTACTAGATCGTTCGACCAGGAACAAGAATAAAAACCTGTTTTTGAATTTATTTTTCTAATATTTGGACCCAAAAAGTGAGCAGTTAGCGTCGAGTCAAACGGCCCGTTCTTACCCTTAGTTTCTTGTCCATCCTGAAAAAAATATAATCCTGAACACTTTATTTATACTATCGTAACATTTCAAGGTGAAGTTATGGGATAGGTTTCCAGGGGGTTTTGTAGATTTATGCATGTCAAAAAAAATTGCAATATCAAGGTTAAAAATTTAAAATAAATTCAAAAAGAGCAAATGTCTATAAGAAGCTGCAAATTCATATCTAATCTTAATTTAGTAAGTTTACTTTGATTTTAAAATGTGGCTAGTAGAGCGTTCCTTAAAACTCTGATTTAATTTGTCTAAGATAAGATAAAACCATAATATATATGTTTATTATCCCCCGTTAGGAACCTGCGTCTCTGCTTTAGAAATTTTGTAATATCATTAAAATATTTTTTTTCTGGATATATTTGAGAAACAAGGCGTTTATTTAATTATTAAAAGTAATGCTCTTTGTTTTTGCATAATTAACTGCATAAATCACGTAGCTGTCAATCTAACCATCCTTTCTGGTTCCTTTTGAAGAATATGAACAATTTTGTAATTCCTACACTTTGGCTTTTTCCATTTTTGACATTTTAATCAAACGGAACTCATATTTAGAAATTTATTATAACTACAAGATCAGGTTGCAATTATTAGAGTTTGAGACATGTGTTTCGTTCCTTTGGTCTTCTGTGTTTATTTTAGTGCAAACAATTAAAAGATTTAAATGCTAAATCTAACAAATATTGTATTAATAATGATTGTATTTATTATAAATGTGAATTATTTAAAATATAAATATTGTAATTGTTTAAGGAATGATGAGGTTGGATAGCAGTTTTGATATCTCGACAAAAGAAGCACAATCTTGGATGTTCAAGTTCTGCCAGGCAATTATATAATTATAGTGTATACTAGGTGCTCAGGAAGCTTCGCGCCCCCTTTATAGTTATATTTATAGCTTTATAGCCTTCAAATTTGGAGTGGATACAAAAATTCAAAAAATATTTATCCCACAACAAATTTCTAAGATTTTAAAACGCTTAATGTTACAATATTTGAAATCAGTAACTTTGGACATTTTTAATTGTTGCATTGAAAATGATGGGCTTTATACTATCTACGATGTTTTATAATTTGGGTATTCAGTATTTGGATGTTATGATATGTAAACTATAGGGCTTCTTGTTTTTGGGTGTAATGATTTTTTTTGGATTGTTTTTGGGCGTTTTGTATTTACTATGTTTACGGAAACAAACAAGGAGACATTATTACAGACAAACCAAGAAAGGATAAATTATATATATTTAATTTTTCATTAATACTAGAATAATATTCTAGGAGCTTAAACGGCAGCCATTTTACAAGCTTGTTACTGGCCGGCTTCAACTATCCAACTGCTTCGTTCAAACTTTCAGGGTTAGTAATCTAAATTATTGGTATGTTTGATTCACAACGGTACCCTTAAAAACGTTGCATGATCAAGACTGGATTGGAAACAATTTTAGTATTACTCATTCTAGAAAACTATATCTTCCACATTATGTATCAGTTAAAGGTTCGAAGTTTACTTTTGTGAAAAGTGCAGACCCCTTTTTTAATAGTTGATCACGTGATAATACATCGACAGTTCCTTTCATAGATTTAGCAACAATGCCAACTTACCATATATCATCTGATAAAAGTTGTAAACTCATATTAAAGTTTTTGTACAATTTTCCAGATATATGAATGTTGAGCTGGCTAGATTCAGGTTGAATGTGAGAATAAATATTCAAATTTATTTCCTTCAAATATTTAAACACAGTTCTAACCTTCCTAGGTTTTATTAAAAAGTTTAAAACTTTGAAGATATTTTATCTAGTTCTTACAGATTAAATACTGTGTCAGTAATGCACCTTGTATTTTCAATCTAATACATTTTACACATTAAACAAGAAACTAAATAAAGAATTTAATAATGAATTGTTCTAAAATAATCTCAAATAATTTCAAGTAAACCTCTGTTTACAGAGTTAGATGTCCGATTACAGCGATATCCTTAAAACCTAACTCCGAGTATAAATAATTGATATTCCTTGTGTTCTATTTGAAAATTGATAATTCACAACAACGGTTTCTCTCACTCTTTTAAGTTACTTCAGATTTGTGCAGCACAGACGAAGAAGGAAATTGACAGAATTAATCTTTTCAAAAAACGAAGATGTGTTTCTCATTGTTATTCATCAAAAGGTGTAAAGAGTATCGTTGTGAATTAGGCTTGTAGCAATAATCTAAATGTAGGATCACTAGAATTACATTAACAGTCTCTTTAAACTTTTAACTTTTAGGATTGGATGTCCAGACCCTGTCATAATGATCTTTCAAAGGTAATTAAGGTTAAACTATAAAACGCTGAGACTTCTGTACAGCGTACAGTGTACAGTGTATACACTGCACTGTACAGTGTACAACGTGTATACAGCGTACTGTACACTGTATAGTGTGTTCAGTATACTGTACAGCGAACAGTGTATAGAGATATTTTATTCCAAGGTTATAATGCAGGGAAAGTTAATTGCAGTTGCGTATACTCTGCGTACATATTGAAACCAGTTCTCTCTGGGCGGGATTTGTAAACAGGAATAGATGCTTCAGTGTTTGTTTAGTACCCGCTTTAGTACCCGCTTTAGTACCCGCTTTAATCCAAGCATTTAATTTTGATAATTTACCTAATAGTTTCCTTTGACCAGAATATTTTATTGATTTTTTTGTGAAAGATGGATCCCATGTCAGGCTGTGACATCCGTCTTGCGTTTACATTACACCTCTGAAATAACTTTCCTTGCATTATAACCTTGTTTGATTCAATCTTCTATTTCTTGTATTGTTAGTTCACTGCACAGACAAGAAATACTCTCCTTTTCTCTAGTGGACTGTTTTGATTTTTATTTAAACATTTTTTTTAATATTTTTTGCAGACGACAGGGTACACCTTTGTAAAACATTCTTTTTTAAATATGGAAATGGATTAAAAAGTTACAAACATACTTTTTAAAATATGTTTTTCCTTTGTGTGCAGGAGGATCATAGACCCTGCTGCAGAGAATCTCATTTCCCTTTTCCACCCGCCATCTTTAATCAGTGTTTACAACTAGGTAATATATTAATTTTTTCACTCATCTCCGCACCTAACTACCCTTCCTTAGTTATTCCTACAACTCTCTTTTGCAATTCCGTTGTTTATTGGGGAGTCCATTCTTAACATACTTCGCAAAGCAATTGAGCAAATTAGTACTTAGAGCTAGGGCTCTTATTAGAAACAATAAAAACCTGTTTTCCACAAAAACCATTTATTTTTCAGAAATTCAGAACTTATTTAGTAGAATATTTTGCTTTATTTGCTTTTAGTAACAGGTTGACGACTAA
The DNA here is from genome assembly GCF_000591075.1 of Eurytemora carolleeae. Lineage (NCBI taxonomy): Eukaryota > Metazoa > Arthropoda > Copepoda > Calanoida > Temoridae > Eurytemora > Eurytemora carolleeae. The sequence continues at coordinate 115,812 of NW_019396230.1, forward strand.
ATGCCGCAAATTATTTCAAAGTCGTCCTTTATTTAACGCGGAAAGGGAAGGAATTGTATTCTACAGTTGGAAGAAAGCAATCCCTTTATTTAGAAAATGTAAGTTAAAGCAATGGAAGGAATTGTATTCCATAGTTAGAAGAAAGCAATCCCTTTATTTAGAAAATATAATTTAAAGAAATGAAAGGAATGGTTGGAAGAATTCTGACAATCAGCCTTTCAGTTCTACAACCGTGGGTTTACAAGTAATCTGTCAGTTCAACTAATTACTCTGCTCTTTCCTTGATCCAGGGATTTAAGATAACAAGGGACTGCTAGATTACACTGTTCTCGTGCTAGGGACTGCTAGATTACACTTTTCAACGTTCAAGGACCTGCTAGATTACACTGTTCTATGTACTAGGGACTGCTAGATTACACTGTTCAACGTGCAAGGACCTGCTAGATTACACTGTTCTACGTGCTAGGGACTACTAGATTACACTGTTTTACGTGTGCTAGGGACTGCTAGATTACACTGTTCTACGTGCAAGGACCAGTTAGATTACACTGTTCTACGTGCAAGGACCTGCTAGATTACACTGTTCTACGTACTGGGGACTGCTAGATTACACTGTTCTACGTGCAAGGACCTGCTAGATTACACTGATCTATGTGCAAGGACCTGTATAGGTTATATTGTTTTACGTGCAAGGACCTACTAGATTACACTGTTCTACGTGCTAGGGACTACTAGATTACACTGTTCTACGTGCTAGGACCTGCTAGATTACACTGTTCTACGCGTGCTAGGGACTGCTAGATTAGACTGTTCTACGTGCAAGGACCTGCTAGATTACACTGTTCTACGTGCAATGACCTGCTAGAATACACTGTTCTACGTGCAAGGACCTGCTAGATTACAGTGTTCTACATGCAAGGACCTGCTAGATTACACTGTTCTACGTGCAGGGGCCTGCTAGATTACACTGTTCTACGTGCAATGACCTGCTAGATTACACTGTTCTACGTTCAAGGACCTGCTAGATTACACTGTTCTACGTGCAAGGACCTGCTAGATTACATTGTTTTACGTGCAAGGATCTGCTAGATTACACTGTTCTACGTGCAAGGACCTGCTAGATTACACTGTTCTACATGCAATTACGTACCTGCTAGATTACATTGTTTTACGTGCAAGGACCTGCTAGATTACACTGTTCTACGTGCAGGGGCCTGCTAGATTACACTGTTCTACGTGCAAGGACCTGCTAAATTACACTGTTTTATGCGTGCTAGGGACTGCGACTGCTAGATTACACTGTTTTACGTGTGCTAGGGACTGCAAGATTACACTGTTTTACGCGTGCTAGGGACTGCTAGATTTCACTGTGCTACGGTTTTACTATACGCTTATAAGTTTTGTCTTTAGCTGTACTAAAGAAAGAGAAAAATTGAATAATTGAAAAATAGATTTATGTTTTATATTGATCAAGAAGTTTAGGATGTTTTCTTAGCTGAATGTTTTGTTGACATAAAGATTAGCCAAGGAGAAAACTTAATCAAATAGAATTCAGTGGGTTTCAGCTCAGCTTTTCCTATTTCCGGTCCTCTCAAAGGCGTATTCAGGGGGTGCTTTTGGGGCTTAACCCCCCTTGGACCAGTGATATCTATGTCCCAATGGGTGCTGAGCCCCCCTGGAAACAAAAAATGTCAGCCCCCCCCCCCTGGACAAATTCATGAATACGCCCCTGGTCGTCTCATTCCACGTCCCCATTTACCTTCCGTGAAAATAATCAGTTTTAAAATTAAAAACGTTGATATCTAAATCATACTTGATCAAAAAAAGATTTTCAGGGTACCGCCGTTGTGAATCAGAAATTGCCATCTTTGCATGGAGGATCGCTTGAAATTACAGTCCCTTTAAACACTGAACAAATAGTGATCTCTTAAACATTGCAAATAAACATCCAAGATTTGAAAACTGTATTATGCTACTGTTTGCTTTTATTACATATTAAACGTTACAATATTTACATTTAATAAAATAAAAATGAAAAACTATCGTCAGAACACGTCCGTTTTGGGATTATTGAAAGAAAACATAGGCAATAAACCAACCAAAAACGAACCAATGCACATCACTGGTTATAACTGGTTATATAACTTAATGCACATCACTGGTTATAACTGGTTATATAACTTAATGCACATCACTGGTAATATCAACTGGTTATATAACTTAATGCACATCACTGGTTATAACTGGTTATATAACTTAATGCACATCACTGGTTATTACTGGTTATATAACTTAATGCACATCACTGGTTATAACTGGTTATATAACTTAATGCACATCACTGGTTATAACTGGTTATATAACTTAATGCACATCACTGGTTATCACTGGTTATATAAACTAATGCACATCACTGGTTATAACTGGTTATATAAACTAATGCACATCACTGATGGTTATAACTGTTTATATAAACTAATGCACATCACTGGTTATAACTGGTTATATAACTTAATGCACAACACTGGTTATAACTGGTTATTTTGTTTCAGCTGTTGAGGATCTATACGAGACTCCTTCTGATCTCTGGTTGCCTGGAGTAGCTGGACCCAAATTTGATATCATCTCAAGGTAATCTTTTTCAAAGGGACTGTATATGTAATTTTGAGTTACCTTCCATTAATGGAGCTAAAACTTTCCTCCATTGTTACTGAAGCAAGTCAAATTGTACACATATCACAATTAAAAATATTTAAGTTTTTAAAGAGAAAAGCATTGGTATTGGATATCTCATTAATGAATGTATATCAAGGTAAGAATGTGGTGAATAGCAATTAATTCATTTTTAGACATTTAAGAAATGTGTACAACTCTTAGTTTAAACAACTTTTATATCATAAAATTCTAACATTTCAAACATTTCGTCTAAAATCAGAAATAAATAAATGGAGGGTCACCTCAAGCTACGTCTAAAATCAGAAATAAATAAATGGAGTGTCATCTCAAGCTAAGTCTAAAATCAAGACTAAATGTTTTCTATTTGTAGGAATGTTTCTGCAATCATTATTGAGTTTGAGTCAAATCAACTGTTTTCCTTTAAATACGCGGAAATGCAGGAATTCTACTTTACAGTAAATAAATGGTTTAAGGTAAAAATTTAAATTTTTTGAATCGACAAACTTTATGCAAAAAGTAATTCATATACTTTTTTAAAAGATTAAAAGTATTCTAATTCTTAAGAAGAAAAGACCTTTGCGGTATTTTTGAATTTAAAATGTATTTCGATAAAAAAAATGTTCAAAATGAAAAGGTATAGCCTGCTCTCTCCCAAACCATTCTATTTAGAAAATGGTCCACGGTGTGCAGTGTCGCTTTTCTTCAATTAGTAGGATAGCTAGGATATTTTATCTAACTGCAGGACTACTGCAGATACCTTAATTTTCATTTAGAACCCTCGCTGTAAACTAGGGGTTGGTCATGGATATATTTTATGTTGAGCAAGTAGAAAAATCAAGTATTCATAACGTTGGTGTCCCGAGGGTTTAAAGTAATCTGATGAGTTCACCTCCTAGACTACTAGCTCCTCCCTTCAGAAATGAATTAAACTTCAGATCAAATATTTATTGGTTAATTCAGCAGAGAAAGTATTAAATATCATTCCCACGTTACATGGCCTTAACAAATTCTTTTTTATATATACAGTGATAACCAGAAAACAATGGAATAGGAAGACGATATGATAGCAATATTTAAGTGTATTTGATGTTGTTACAGAGCAAATAGTTTTACTAGAAACTTATTAAGTTACTAAATTAGTGAAATGAGTCTGTTTACTCTGCACAATTACTGTTTCTCATTCTCATTTCAGTTTTCAAAGTTATAACAATTCATTCTAGTAGTATTAATATTTCAGAGTTTTGTGGTTTTTTTCTTTATTTTTACCGTTTCTTTGCCACTCATGATCTTAACAAAGATTAGGAATTATTTTTTTTTGTAAAAACACATTTTCTCCATGAAACTTAATTTCTTTAAATCAATAAGTGATCTTAAAAAGTTTTAAAAATTTACAAATGCATAATATGTTCTAATTTTAAAATACAAATTTAGGAGATACTTGTATCCGCCCCTGCTGAGCTCTCGGGGGGTTGGTTTTCCAGCTACCTGGAGTTTTATGATCTTCAACAATCCTTGCTTCAGGGAACCTACATAGCCATCATAGTTGCCATGCTCATTAGGTAGGATACTGCTTGTCATAGTAGTCATTGTATTCAAAGTATTAGTCATAGTAACAATTGCTCATTAGCGAGGACACTCGTATGTTATAGTGGTTATTGTAGTCATAGTAGTCATTGCAGTCATAGCAGTCATTGTAGTTATAGTTGTCATTGTGTTCATTGCAGTCATAGCAGTCATTGTAGTTATAGTTGTCATTGTGTTCATAGTAGTCATAGCAGTCATTGTAGTTATAGTTGTCATTGTGTTCATAGTATTCATAATGTAGCCATACCTACAAGGTAGGATACTGGTTGTCATACTTGTCATATTAGCCATAGTAGTCATTGTAATCATAGTAGTCATAGTAGTCAAAGTAATCATACTAATCAGATAGGAATCTTGTAGTTATTGTTATCAGTAGTCATAGTAGTCAAAGAAATCATGTTAATCAGGTAGGATACTCGTAGTCATTGTATTCATAGAAGTCATAGTAGTAAAAGTAAGTATGCTTATCAGGTAGGCATCTTGTAGTCATGGATTTGTTTAGTCCTATGAGTTTTGATTTTCATGAAACACATGTTCTTTGCGATGATTTAAATGAAGCCAAACAATTATTTACGTTAAATGACAGTTTTCAATGAAAGTTTGGAGCTCTATTGCATCGTCCCTGGTCGTAAATATATCTTTATTAAAACATATAAAAGTCTTCAGCTATATTAAGCAAAAACACTTCGGAGTGTTGAAATGTCCAGGCCTCATGAACATTTTTTAGTTGTAAAGTAATCGTAGTTTTGTTCCTAATCCTAGTCTCTGGGGTAGTATAAGCATTTTAATATAAAGAAATAGTATTTCTAGCGGATATACTAGAAACTTGAAACCAGATTTATTAATTTCAGTTTTGTTGTTCTCCTGGTGGCAACGCAGAACGTTGTGTTGAGTATGTTTGCTATTGCTACAGTTTTCAGTATCATCATGGTTACCGTAGCAATCCTTCTACTTCTAGGTACTAAATATAATTATATCAAGGGACTGTTCATCAGTTTTTCTAGGCAAATATTTATGTTCAAGGGACTGTAAAGGAAAAATGAAAGGGGGTATAGGCTGAAAGCTAATCACTTTATCTCTCGATCGCGACCCATGAAAGTAATATCTGATGTTCTTATCTCGAGAAACTGATTTACAACTTTGTCAAATTTATACGAAAATTAATATATATACAATTTTGTATTAAAGTAGTGGGTTTAAAAAGATCAAATTCAGCAAATATGCAACCAATCTGAAAACGATAATATCCCAGAGAAAGCTAATTGTAACTTAGGTTTACTCTAATTTTATATTTGTTATTTCTATTTTTTATAGATTTAATTCATAATATTATTCATACGTCCGTATTGCTTGACCAGCAATTCCACCAATGGCAGTGCAGTAAAGTGGTCACGTGATACAGACGGAGATACGTGACCAGTATACCGCTCTGCAATTGGTGATAGTTCTGGTCACGTGATTTAAGTTTAAGATTTTCTAAATTTTACATATATGAACTTTCGTATAATTTTAACACAGTTTTATATCAATTTCTCGAGACAGGAACATCAGATAAAACTTTCATGGGTCGGGATCAAGAGCTAAGGTGATTAGCTTTTAGCCTATACCCCCTTTCATTTTTCCTTTGCAGTCCCTTTAAGGGACTGAACACTTGTCACAAAATTATCTTTATTTTTTTCTAAATTTGATCAGAATGTCAAATTTTTAAATATCAAGGGGTTTAATTAATCGTCTGTTTGAAAAGATATATGGATAATAAATTTAGTTTTTGACACGTGATCAAGAGAATATTTTGAATTCATTTTTCATTAAAAACTGATAAGAAAAAAATGCATTTCTTGGAACTAATCCAACTTTGGAAACTTTCTTGAAAAACTAATTTTATTTCTCAGTTGAAAACTATTATGAGGGTCTTAATTAGATTATATTATTCTATCTCAAAGTTAATTTCACGAATTTTCTAAGCATCTCAATGCCTTAGAAATAACTGATATTTTTCATCATAATTCTATATCTTAGCATTTCTTTTAATACCTACTTTTTTAAAGATAACTTCACCACTTTTTCTACATTGTAATCAAGCAATGCGTTATAAAGTACGTGGTATGTTATATTAATCTTACCCAATCAAATCCTTTAACAAGGCAAATTTTGCTGATCCCATTCCAGGACTTCTATTATCTTATACTTATTAATTTGTTTAAGGTTGGGAGCTAAATATACTTGAATCTGTAGTTGTATCACTTGCTATTGGTCTCTCAGTAGACTTTACTCTTCACTACGGAATTATGTACAAGCTGGCTGTAGACACTGAAAGGTATGTACAGTGTACACTGTATTTCATTTGTACAAGTTTTCTATGGTGTTTAGGCGGATTAGAAAACCCCTATTTTTAGGCATTAAAGATTTAATTTAAAACTTTCAGTTTGATTTAATTCCGAACCTTTTCATAACGGTAAATGTAAAAACGTTGTTTGATCCAGATAAAGGCATAAAAGGATACTGTTGTAAAGCTGCATAGCATGGCACTGCGCCTCTTTTAATTGAGGGCTAATTGAAATCACAACGACAATCCCTTTAAGTCCCAAACTGTATCATTCAAAAGTATCCTGTCATATCTTTTTTAATTGAAAAATTTAGATTCATTATCAATCTTGACCCGCCTTAAATTCATCCTTGGGCCATATGAGGTCCAACAGTAAAAATGTCTGTTAAATCAGAAATCAGGGGGGAAAACATATTTAATGATGTTGTTATATGTTATAGAGAGGCATGTGTGAACTTTTCCTTGTCTACTATGGGTAGTCCTGTTAGTATGGCAGCCTTTACTACCTTCCTAGCAGGGGTTGTTCTTCTTCCTAGCAGAGTTCTAGCTTATATCCAGGTAATCAGTCTTTACTGCCTTCCTGGCAGGGTTCTAGCTTATATCCAGGTAATAAGCCTTTACTACCTTCCTGGCAGAGTTCTAGATTATATCCAGGTTATCAGCCTTTACTTCCTTCCTAGCAGAGTTCTAGCTTATATCTAGGTAATCAGCCTTTACTACCTTCCTAGCAAAGCTCTAGTTTATATCCAGGTAATCAGCCTTTACTACCTTCCTTGCAGAGTTCTAGATTATATCCAGGTTATCAACCTTTACTTCCTTCCTGGCAGAGTTCTAGCTTATATCCAGGTAATTAGTCTTTACTACCTTCCTAGCAGATTTCTAGCTTATATCCAGGTAATCAGCCTTTACTACCTTCCTGGCAGAGTTCTAGCTTATATCCAGGTAATATAATTAAATATAATTAAAAATATTGAAACATAATGAAACATATTCAATACAATCAAACATATTAACACAAAATCAAACAAATTGAAACATGATCAAACGTATTTAAACATATTTCAAGGGTTATCAGACATAATCAAAAATCTATTATATTCAAACATATTCATACATATTAAACTATATTCTGGAAATTGTACATAATTAAATGTGTTTAAACATCAAATTTGATCAAACCCTTCTCACTTATTTTAATGACTAGGATAAAAACAATTGAAGTCATTCATTTTTACAACAAAAATTTTAAAAAATAATTAAACGCTAAAGCTTGTGTAAAGGAATTATAAAATTACGTAAGTTCCTGGAAGCAATTCTAAAAGTGAATTGAAACTGGAAAATGAAAGTTCTGAAATATTGCAGTTCCACTTAAACTGTCCAAAGAATAATTAAAGTTTGAAGTGTATAGTTTTAAGAAGTTTGGTGTGGCAATAAAGGATATTTGAATGACATGTCAATACTTATAAATATTGGTTTTGTGAGAATGATGTTAAACTAATATTTTAAATGGAAAGGTCTATCTAAAACAGAGAAGGCCCTTTTTTCTTCAAACTTTGGCATCTAATTAATTAGTTTTAAGCATAAGTTTAACTTTGAGACTTACATACACTTTCTTTAAACTTTACACAATGTGTCAGCTCTTAAAACATTCTAGTTAAAATATTCGTGGAAAAAATATTTTCTTCTTGGATTTTTATCCTGAGTAATTGGCTGGGTTGAGAAGGATTTTAATTTTACAGTTCATTCACTTCCTAGTACCACATGAATCATTCACTTTGTAATACCACATGAATCATTCACTTTGTAATACCACATGATTCATTCACTTCGTAATACCACATGATTCATTCACTTCGTAATACTACATGATTCATTCACTTCGTAATACCACATGATTCATTCACTTCTTAATACCACATAAATTATTCACTTCGTAATACCATATGATGCATTCACTTTGTAATACCATATAAATCATTCACTTCGTAATCATACCACATAAATAATTCCCTTCGTAATACCACATGCATCATTCACTTTGTAATACAACATGATTCATACACTTTGTAATACCATATGAATCATTCACTTCGTAATACCACATGCATCATTCACTTCGTAATACAACATGATTCATACACTTTGTAATATAACATGAATCATTCACTTTGCAATACTACAGGATACACCCTCTTGCAATACCACATGAAAAATGTATTTCGTAATACCACATAAATCATTCACTATGTAGCACCACTTGAATCATTCACTTGTTTGTACCACATGAATCATTTACTTCGCAATACTACAGGATACACCCTCTTGCAATACCACATGAAAAATTATTTCGTAATACCACATAAATCATTCACTATGTAGCACCACTTGAATCATTCACTTTTTTAAACCACATGCATCATTCTTCATTTACTTTTTAATATCACGTGATTCATGCATACTTTCACTTCACAATATTAACACATAAATCATTCACTTCCATTTTTCTAATTCTGCAAGAGATAATTTAATGCATCATGTTCCCTCTACCACTCAAATATTTCTTCCTTGCAGTCAAAATATATTGGAATCCTTTCTACTTAGATTTGTACAATCATGTATATAAAGTCAGAACGATTAATATCTATAGTTAGATGAAGAAAATGTATCTAACTTTAGATAATATTAGAATAAATGTAACGCGGCTTTTGCGCTCAATTAATCAAAATTAAATTGAGTGCTTTAGCATCAGAGTTTAGTTGCAAAAAAATTATTTTTTAATTCTTAGATAAGAGTTATAATAATTATGATTATGATAATATGCTGTATTCAGATTGGCACCTTCATCACTATACTGATGGTGATATCTTGGATATTCTCAACTATTTTCTTCCAGGCAATTCTAGGTAACTAACCAAATAGGAATTTATTGATTGCTTTAGACAGATAGACAGATAGACAGACAGCTTAATCCTGAATAATGTTAACATTAATAACGTTTACCAATTTTTCTCCAGTTTAGTTCGTAGGGATTTTTAATTTATAAATTCTAGATGAAAAATAGTTTTGATATGATTTTAACAAATTTAACAAAAAGAGAGAAAATATGGTTTTCCATTTCCAATATCTCAGTTTGCCACCGTTTTAATAAATAATTTCAAAATAAATCCCTTTTATCTCCCCCCTCCACATGATTTTTTAGTATTTTATATAAAAACTATTTTAAATAAGTAAACTTTTAGCACAGACTTGATTTTAATTTTTTCCTGCTCCGCAAAAATATTCCCAATTATTTTCAATGAGTGGCGGAAATGAATTTTTCAAGAAAATATAAACCCCTGAAAGAAAATTGACGTTTTTGTATCGGTAAGCAACATTTTTTTGAGATTGTTTATTGTTAAGGATCGGTCCTGATTTCTATGGCATGAAGGTTGACCGTTTGTTTAGGTTTGTGGGGACCCCAGGAGAAATCTACATTTACCCTTCCTTACCTGGAGAAATTGTGCTGTACTCAAACCCTAGACCAGGAGGAGGAGTTAGAGAATAAGCAGGTAGGTTAAATAGAGATTAAACAGGTAGATTAAATAGAGATCAAACAGGTTGATTAAATAGAGATCAAACAGGTAGATTAAATAGAGATCAAACAGGTAGATTAAATAGAGATCAAACAGGTAGATTAATTAAAAATTAAGTTAGCCATCTAAAAAGAAAAAACCTTCATTCTCTATGCGCGCTCGAGCTTTAGTTACGCCTTGTGTTTCGCTTGGATCTAACGCTAGACCCGAAAAAATGATTATTCAGCAAATTAAAACGCGATTTCAAATAGTAAATTTCGGAAATTTGAAGTTTACATAAATATATTCAGCTTTTTATAAAGAAACCCAATTTTGACGCTACAATGATTTCCAGGATTTTAAATTTTAAAATAAAGTACGATCTTCGGACATAGGTCCTATAGCCCACGTCACCTAGATTCGTATAAACCAATCAGATTGGTTTTAATTAAAGCCGAGTTAAGCTTAAGCTAGATTCTCATTGGGACTTTACTCGGTTGTAGAAAGACGCAAAACCGGGTTTTAAGATTTCAGCTCAGTTCTATTACCTTACAATACATCCATTAAATAAGGAATTGAGTCTTTGCCAGAATCTTTGATTTTCTGATCGCTATATCTTTGAAACCCGATGGCGTAGATTTTAGATATTTCAAACTATGAATATAATTTAAATAATTCAAGTTTGAAATATCAATGGTTTACACCATCAGGTTTCAAAGATAAAGGGATTAGAAAATTAGAAAGTTTGAAGCAAGGAGTGAATTCCTTTATTTGTTAGGCCTACACAGTCTCAGACAGTGCTATCTCTCAGATGTCAAACTCCAACATGAGGCAGGATACACAATACACATTGGTTAATTTATACTACAATGAATTGAATAATGTAAATCTTAAATAGTGCTGCTGAAACTGACCTATTGAGGAAACTGCCCTAAAGGGTATCTGAACTGATTATCAAGTAGTTTTTAGGAAAGTATTGAGCATTTTACGTTTTTGCGGATTTGATTCTACTCCTCTTTATAACTACGCCTATACCTGTATACAGTTCTACCTAGCTTATACCTAGTCTAACCTGTTTTAAGATATAATACATGGATCAGTTTCCTCTAGTGGAATAAGCTGATACCGTGTAATGTTATACCTGTATACAGTTCTACCTAGCTTATACCTAGTCTAACCTGTTTTAAGATATAATACATGGATCAGTTTCCTCTAGTGGAATAAGCTGATACCGTGTAATTTTATAGAAATGTTTAGATTTATGTCTGTTTAGTCTGACTGATACATGTGTTAAATGTATTTAATGGTATTAGATGATTTTGATACCATTACTATAACTGTGCACTGTACTGTATGTACCCATTTTCAGTTTAAATTTGAAAAGGAGGAGGTACTTTAATACACTTACTGTACTGTACTGTATTGTACTGTACTGTACTGTAATGTACTGTACTGTACTGTACTGAACTGTACTGTAGTGTACTGTACTTTAATGCACGTACTGTATGTACACTGTACTGTACTGTACTGTACTGTATTGTACTGTACTGTACTGTACTGTACTGTACTGTACTGTACTGTACTGTACTGTACTGTACTGTACAGTACTGTACTGTACTGTACTGTACTGTACTGTACTGTACTGTACTGTACTACGAACCGCCATTTCTGCTGCGTCAAATCAGAGCACGATTATTTGCTATCAACTCATTTGCTATACCTTACTTGCAAACAGTCTCATTTACTATCAACCTCACTTCCTGTCCCCTCATTTGCTAACAATTCGCTTGCTATCCCCTCATTTGCTAACAATTCACTTGCTATCTGTTTTACTTGCTCTCTGTCTGACTTGCGCTCAGGTCTCACTTGCTCTCGCCACACTTGCTCTCCAGCCTCAGTTGCTATCCGGTCAATTTGCTATCAGACCTAACTTGCTATCAAAATGTTTGCTCTTGAGACTCAATTGCTATCAAAGCTCATCCGCTATCTAAAATTATAGTTCCTATGTAAATACATTGCTATCAAAATTGGTTGTTTTCTAAATAAGTTGATATAAAAAACCAGTTCAAATAATATGTTTGTTCGAATCATGTTAATTTTTAATATGAAACAGGAAGAACAGTAATAATTACTTTAATGCAGTATGATATTCAGCTTAAATCTTAATTTAGTCATCTTTGAAAAAACGAACAATGAATAGGCATGTTATTATGCTCCATGCTCACGCAAAGTTTGTCAGAGTATGAAGACTTCCAAATTTTGAGAAATTTTTCTATATTATTTTGCGGATTTTTAGGGGGAAAAATTGGTAAAAATAAGGATTAAGAGCAAGTCGAAATTATGATAGCAAATGATGATTGATTTCAAAATTGTTGATTGCAACTAAGGATTGAAAGCAACTGAGGATTGATAGCAAGTGAGGCTTGAAAGCAAATGAATGTGATCGCAACTGAGTTGATAGTAAATGAGTTTGATAGCAAATGTTTGGATAGCAATTAGCACTGGAGGCTGATAGCAACTGATTTTGATTGCAAGTGAATGGATAGCAAGTGAGTTGATATTAAATAGTCGTGCTCCATCAAATCCGGTGCCTTTCAGGCAGGAAAGGGGAATGATAATAAACAAAAAGACAATAATCATAAGGATTTATTTTTATATTTACCGTCACAACAGAAGTTTAAGAAAATAATTGGCGTTTCTGAAAGCTTCAGTCCCGCCCTTTCACAGGTTGTGGGAGCACTGATTTTGTATACATTGCTCCCAAAAGGTTCTGTACAGTGTACACAATCTGAGTACATTTGAGTACATTGGAGTTGTGGGTTTTAGTTCTTAGCTCCCCCTCTCAAAACTGTTAAACTATGGAAGAATAGTTTGGAATTCTAGAAACAGATGCTGGGGGCAGGGGGGGGGGTCTAGTTAGGGTTTTAACGAATAGAATACCTTTGATGTATATTGTAATATTGTATACATTGTCTAACTTAGAACCATTTTCTAAATATTTTTTTACATTTTCTCCATTTTTTGGTTTTTAGGTTTTGACTGTGGTTGATTTATTATTCTAAAAATTGTATTAGCTTTTTTTTGTGTGTATTAGTGTTGACTTAACGAATAAAAGCCTGATTTATTATTTTAGAATTTTGGTTTTCTTTTGTCCTCGAGCTGATTTAGAGCTGGTCTATTGTTATTCACATTTCATCGTAGAATTAAGATAAATTATCTTAAAAGAAAGAACTGCTCCTAATAGTAGCAGTAAAGGTAGATTAAAATTTTGACAAAGATTTGCTTTTAACAAACTTCTACAAGAGTCTGCAGATAAAAACTCACATAGCTGTAAACCAAATTCTCTTTGAAATTTGTCTTACAGACTTAGTATGCCTGACCACAATGGGAAACTCATGATTTTGAAACTTTGAGAGAGAATCATAGTCTCTGACAAAAAGTTCCGAGCGAAGGTATTGCTGTAGCGGTCGCACTTTACAGTTCTTTTTTGCGCCGGAATTTATTAGATATATGAAAGGGTGAAGCGTATTACAAAATTTTTACATTTTTCCACCTAGATTGTTCTTTACATAGAGATTATATTTATTCTCTTGTAAGACAAATTATGTCATTTTAATTATGAGAGAACGTGTTAAAAATGGATAAATCAAAGAATGCTTATAGTTTAATGAAATATAAAAGGAGATGATATATGTGAAAGAATGATATGAATGAATAAATATAACGGATGAAAGGATCTTTGAATGGATGAATTAGGATGAATTGATGAATGATGTGTGTTGATGAATGATGTGTGTTGATAAATGATGTGTGTTGATGAATGATGTGTGTGTCCAGTTATAAGGTTGATAACTCTCCTGAAATGTTGCTACGAGGCGGGAATGGAAATCCTCAGGTATACTTCATAGTTCATATTGCCTAAATATACTTCATAGTTCATATTGCCTAAATGTACTTCATACTTCATATTGCCTAAATATATACTTCATAGTTCATATTGCCTATATATACTTCATAGTTCATATTACCTAAATATACTTCATAGTTCATATTGCCTAAATATACTTCATAGTTCATATTGCCTAAATATACTTCATAGTTCATATTGCCTAAATATACTTCATAGTTCATATTGCCTAAATATACTTTATAGTTCATATTGCCTAAATATTCTTCATAGTTCATATTGCCTAAATGTACTTTATAGTTTATAATTTATGAATGTGCATTATAGTTCATAAATTCCTAGGGATAAACAAGAAACTCAAATGAAAGGGTGTCCCACTAAACATGACTCTTTTGAGACGACTTGAAGATTGTTCACCTAATTTTACAAATATGTCCCTCAAAATAATAATAATAAAATACCCCTAATCCATACATTTCCAAAGTTTGGTCTGCCTTCAAATTACAAGTGATAGAATAACTGTATGTTTAATAAATTGAATTGATCGAAATTCTTTTATCTCCGGCCTTAAATTGAAAGAACAACAGGCAGACCACATTGTACTCGTGCTATATAATTTTATTGTTTCAAGAATTGTACTTGGAAACTGTGTTGAAGAATGAATGCTACAAATTAAATTAAAGATAACAGTCAATTGTTAAGTCGTATCTTAACTTTAATGTTTCCTGAGACACCCTGTATGAAATATCAATTCAAAAAAATTTTCTTATTATTTTAGGGACAGAAGAGTTTAAAGAAAAGATGTTTTTCTTACTCTAAACCCAACGAAAATAATAATAGCAGGTATTTTGTAAAATTTTAAATTAAATTAAATCTCATCGTTGATTTGATCCTTCAAAATGTAAATTATGATGCGGCAGAAAATTCGATATCTGGTTTAAAATTATTCCCATATTTGCATCATTTTTCAAATTGATGGATACATATTTGTGTATCATGCTTACAAGAGTAATTATTAATAGTTCAGAGATTTAATTTTGAATTTTTTTCTGCTATATTTGAAATACTTTTTTAGGTTTAAAGCTGTGATCCAACTTAAACCCATTTAACCCTGTTTAGATTGTTAGAAGGGGGAGGGGGTGGTAGAAGTAAAGGCTGTGATCCAACTTAAACCCCTTTAACCCTGTTTAGATTGTTAGAGGGGGGAGGGGGTGGTAGAAGTAAAAGCTGTGATCTAACTGAAACTCCTTTAACCCTAGCGGATACTCAACTAACGATGCTAGAAGACCAACAGGTATAATTTTCAAAATCGGAAAAAACTTTCTTAATATATTATTTATTGAACCATCTAAACTTTTGAAATCAAGGCCAAACTATCATGTCCTAAACCTTTTTTTGGAATTTAACCGTCAAACATTGAATTTCGTAGAAACTTGAATTTGTTTGAAATTGAAAATTGATTTTGACCGTAAACCTTGAAATGGAGTATTTGAGTGTTGACCGTAAACCATGAATTTAAATAATTAACTGTTGGCCATAAACCTTAAATAGAATAATTATTTGTTGATCGTAAACCTTAAATAGAATAATTAACTGTTGACCGTAAACCTTTGAATAGAATAATTAACTGTTAACCGTAAAGTAAACCTTTGAATAGAATAATTAACTGTTGACCGCAAACATTGAAATAGAATAATTGAGTGTTGACCGTAAACCTCGAAATAGAATAATTAACTGTTGACCGTAAACCAACTGTTGACCGTAAACCTTTGAATAGAATAATTAATTGTTGACCGTAAACCAACTGTTGACCGTACACCTTTGAATAGAATAATTAACTGTTGACCGTAAACCTTGAAATAGAAAAATTAACTGTTTACCGTAAACCAACTGTTGACCGTAAACCTTTGAATAGAATAATTAACTGTTGACCTTAAACCTTGAAATAGAATAATTAACTGTTGACCGTAAACCTTTGATTAGAATAATTGACTGTTGACCTTAAACCTTTGAGTAGAATCATTAACTGTTTACCGTAAACCAACTGTTGACCGTACACCTTTGAATAGAATAATTAACTGTTGACCGTAAACCTTGAAATAGAATAATTAACTGTTGACTGTAAACCTTGAAATAGAATCATTAACTGTTGACTGTAAACCTTGAAATAGAATAATTAACTGTTCACCGTAAACCTTGAAATAGAATAATTAACTGTTGACCTTAAACCTTAAAACTAACTAATCATGAAAAGTTTCATCAGGATGTTCATAAGGTTGATATTTGTAATTTAGGAGGTTCATGAGGTTGATATTTGTAATTTAGGAGGTTCATGAGGTTGATATTTGTAATTTAGGAGGTTCATGAGTTGATATTTATTATTATAAAGGAGGTTGATACGGATGATATTTATTATTAAGGAGGTTGATAAGTGTGATATTTTTATTAAGGTTTATATTTGTTATTGAGAGATTGATGAGGTTATTATTATTATTAAGGATTTTGATAAGCTTTATATTTTTAATTAAGGAGATTGATAAGGTTGATATTTGTAATTAAGGAGAATGATAAAATTGATAATTGTAATTGAGGACGTTGATGAGGTTATATTTGTTATTAAGGAGTTTAATAGAGGCGATAATTATTATCAAGGAGGTTGATGAAGTTGATATATGTTATTAAGGATGTTGATGAGGTTATATTTGTTATTAAGGAGGTTGACAAGGTTGATATATTAATAAAGAGGTTGATTAGGTTTTATTTGTTATTGAAAAGATTGATGAAATTGATGTTTGTTATTAAGGAGGTTGATGAGGTTGATTTTTTTTATTAGGGAAGTTGATACGGGTGATATTTATTATTAAAGAGATTGATGAGGTTGATTAAGGAGGTTGATTAGGTTAATATATATTATTAAGGAGGTTGATGAGGGTGTTGACATTTATTATTCAGAAGGTTGATAAGGTTGATTTTTATTAAGGAGATTGATGATGGTGAAGTTTGTGAAATAACAGCGACTGAAACAGAATTAGGAGTTACAGTTACAACAACAGTAGCTACCTTACATACAGTCCCCAGGTAGGATAGCAGCTGTACTGTACAGTTACAACAACAGTTGCTACCTTACATACAGTCCCCAGGTAGGATAGTAGCTGTACTGTACAGTTACAACAACAGTTGCTACCTTACATACAGTCCCCAGGTAGTATAGTAGCTGTACTGTACAGTTACAACAACAGTAGCTACCTTACATACAGTCCCCAGGTAGTATAGTAACTGTACTGTACAGTTACAACAACAGTAGCTACGGTGTACAAGGTACTGTACCGTAATGTTACTTTTAAATAAATCATCTTTTATCCAAGATGTGAAATAAGGTTTATTTCAAACTGAATACTCAATCATTTCTGATTGGAAAATTTCAATTTTCTTCATAAATATATTTATCTTCTGTTTTTTTGGGACTATTTCTCTATTTTTACTTTTTTATGCATTTTATTATTATTCTTCTTTTACTATTTTTCTCTCATTTATCTGTTGTTATTTTCTTCTTTGATTCTTTTATTTCTTTTTACATAATGTTTTTTGTTACAACATGTTTCATTTTAAGCATAATATTTTACAAATGTTTTAAAGCACAATTTACCGCCAAACAACTGAGGCTGAATATGTTTAACAAGCTTTTTTCCAATGGATTAATTAAACAAAACAAATATATTTGTTGTAAATAAGATTTCAATATATTAGATGTAAAGAAATCGAATATAATATTCTGCTGAGTAGGCAAACATCTTAGGCTTTTAACAATTTACTTAAACTGCATAATACATAGTACATAGAACATAGTACATACAGTCATGACTTCTATATATAAATTTGGTTTGTCTGTTTGTATCCAATAAACGTCAAAATGGCTGAACCGATCTGGCCCAAATTTTTTGTGGCACCTCGCGTTATCCCAGGGAAGGTTTATGAATGATAAAAATTGAAAAAAATTGTGTTTTAAAGGTTTTTAATTTTGTATAAAAATTAAATTCTTGAAAATCCGCGAATTTTTTTTTCTTTGTTTTTAAATGTAAACAAAAAGAACATGTTCACAATTTAAATAGAAGATGGACGCGAAGCGCCCTAAAACCCTAGTATTCAATAAAAGCTTATTCTGATTTTATTTGACTTTGTTAAATCTTCTATTAACTCTGAAACTATCTCAAAAGTATTAGTAAAATGTTGGTTTAGTAATTTAAGTTTTTTTTTTAAGTCACCCACGAGCAATAGTAGCAAGGGTAATTTAAAACTTAGAAAAATTATTCTGTGTTATTTGATGCTAAAACTTTTTCCTTTGCCGATAATCTATGTGTTAAATTTCTTTTTTAACAATTATAATTTTAGTTTCAGAACAGCACAGCGTGGATTCATGGATTCTCCTGGCAGAAGGTCTATTGATGAAATCGGCCGAGAGATTGGAAATCGGCGGCCAATAGATGAACCAATGTTTGTCTCTGACGGGCGAACCATTCGATCAGGAAAATTACAACAAAAACATTAAAAATATATATATTTGAAGAAATTATCAAAAAAAATTCTTCTTTACTAAATATCTATTCTAGACTTTAATTTTTTGTTTGTTTTCGTAGATCCGTTTCATATTCAGTCATTAAAGAAAAGTGGAGTTCACGGAACAAAATCTAAATCTTGTCAGGACGGAGAGTGCTGTTCTGAGGGGAGAGGAATGAATGGGAAAGGGGAAGGAAAAGGATCTAAAGTGAAAGTGGAAAATAGAACCGTTGTGAGCAAGGAAAAAGAAGACATGAAAGTGAGCAAGGAGAAGAATGAACCTCCAGCAGTGAACACTCCCGACGGACTGGATGTTGTTGATCTCTGTGAAGAAGTTGATCTGGGACTAGGAGAGGAATATCATGTTCCAGGTCCAGGAAATGGTGTTGATCTACCTGCTATTGCTGGAGATATTATTAATGAGGCGGAAGATATAAGACCTGTTGATGGAGCTCCTTGTCCTCCACCACATTATCCCTTGGACAAAGCAAAGGTAGAAAAAAACTTTATTCTTAACTTCAATTTTATTAAAAAACTTTAACTATTAAACAAAAAAAATTCAACTTTTAAAATGTTTTTTCGTTGCTAATAGAGGAGTAAAGTTTTATTTTAGCAGTAGTCCTAGATGGTACAGTATTTTAAAAGATGTTTTAATTTTGTCCCACCCGCAAATCTTATGACAAAGCATAATTGACCGAAAATGCTCTTTTAGGGGGGAAAATTGAATTGAGACGAGAAATATTATTTCTAGGTTTCTGGCGAATTAAAAATTCTGTGTTGAAGTGAAGTGTAAATATTAAATCTCTATTGTTATCTCTTCAAGTTTATATAAAAATCACAAAAGAATAAAGCAAGGAAGACTGAACACTGTGATTGAATAGATCATAAACTAAAAATCAAACATATTTTAAAATCAAACTTACTTTTACAATTCAATGTTCGGTTTCGCACAACTAATCACAATATAAAATGTATAGCTTAAAAAATATTGATTACCAAATTACTCTGGTTAGGCGGGCCTAGACTACATAATGAATTGTGATTATTTGTTATCTCATACTAGCTCTGTAGGAAACATATATTACATTTTTGCAAACTGTTAAACCCTACTATTGTTAGATGCTAACGGATAGAAGTGAATCACCGCCTCTAAGTTGTCCGCTAGAAAAATCTGCTAAACCTGTTGAAACTAGCGGAGCTATTCCAAAATACTCCAGGTATTAACATTATTTAATTATCATTCAAGTGTTCCCTCATTTATAGAGTCATATGCTCGATTCACAACGGTACCCGTTAAATCTTTATCTGAGTAACAATGAGGAAGGTATCGTAATTATTGAATATAGCCGAAGAAACATGTTGATTACCTTTTCTGTCTCATGCAGCATAAATCCGTAAGCTTTATTTTTGTTTTGTAGAAACTTGATAAATATAATTTTCTAGATATCTTTATAATTTCAAAGCTCTAAAGGTACATGTTGTGATTCGGGTATTTTACTCTTTAAATAATGGATCAGTTGAAATCAAGTCGACTCTGACAGTTCTTTTAAATAATAAATATGAAATTTAGGAAGAAAAGTTTACCTGAATCTGCCTTTATGGCAGGTCCAGACATACATCAACAACCTTATCAGCTCATTGGCTCACCCAGATCAAGCTCAAACAGCTCTAAAAAACGTGATCGCCGACCTAAAAGTAGTTTCGGTTCAACTCCTCAATCCCAGTTTAGCATAGAACGACGACCTAAGAGTAGTGCTTCCATTTTGGGTAAAAATGGCGGTCATGAGGTGTGTACCTGTCCTGTAAAGGAATCCCCCAGGAAACTGGAAACAGCGCTTCCTGCTCAATCAAAAGGAAGTTTAGTTGATAGTGATTTTGCTCCTGTTGCTGCTCCCAGATCCTTTGCTGCTGGATATACTGCTCCTGTTCCTCCAGGGTTTGAAACAGCAGAGGATCCGGGGATTATCAATCCTCCTCTGCGTGTCCTCGGAAAAGATTCCTTTGATCTCAATTATGTGAAAAAGGTAGAAATTCATAGTATAATTTATCAATTTACCAATTATTAATGTTGCTTTTGTTTAAAGGCGTTCGGTGCCCCTGAATCAAGTAAAGTAGAAGAAGGTTACATAAAGAGTTATGTCGCCCCTGAATCTAGAATGGAGGAAGTAAAGGGGTTTATTGTTTCAACGGAGAACCCTTCAGGAGATGGATTTAAACCTATAGACAATATCGTAGAACAAGAGATGGGATGGAACTCTCCTAAAACAAGGAACCATCGTGATTTGACCAACAAAGGGGCTCATAAGGGATCATTAGAGACAGGGACACACAGGTCCTCAAGGGGATCAAATCCAGTAGCAGAAATATTCGATACAAATCAACCCCTACCTCCCATAAGGTAAACAGAGAATAAAGACAATTTTTCAAGTCAATAAAGAAATTGCTAAAAATGCAGAACATCATTATTTTTTTTAGATTTCAATATTCATTTCTTAGATCTAACGTTCTACATGTTGAACACATATAGGGTGGCGTAATTTTTACATAAGCACCTATATAGGAGTATTAAAAATATTTGATGTTTTTTAACGATTTTATTCGACTATTATTACTGTTTCCTCTAACTCAGTTTTGCTCCTCCTCTAGTAATAGTCGCAGTGCAGCAGTTGATATTGGGTTTAGGATTCAGGGTTTATCTGTAAACAAGAGTTTAGATCCTGGGATTAGTTACAAATATTGTTTAGTTATCCATTTTTTCAAATTCAGCCTCACATTCTCTGCACAGTGCAAACTTATAAGTTTTATATACAAGGGGTCCCTCGAAACATGGCAGTTGAGAGATGACTTGAATATCGTCTTTGCTCATAGATCGTGTCGCAATCACAACGAAATATTTCATATCTCCGGTAATTTTGAAAGCACGAAGAAGACAGATTATTAATACAAGAATTCTACTTCTTAAATTGCTTTTTGAATGATGCGGCAAATTATTTAAAAATAGACGACCTTCTCTTAACTGTCATTTTTCATGGGACACCCTGTATATATAGGAAATTTAGATTTGCGCATGCGCAAACAAATATTTGATTTTTTGATTTTTTATATACTTGATGTTTTATTACTATTTTTCTCAGGGACGTAGTTTGTTTTTAATTCTAGTTCAAAGCTATAATTGATATTGCTCTAAGCTCATAGTTCCAAAAGAATTGCTTGCTATGCTAATGAAGATTTTGAAACGTAACTATTTTGTAACATTTAATGTTAATTATTAATAATATTTTTAAATTCAGGCACTCTGAGGATATTTGTTTACCAACTGTTACCCCTCCTCCACCTCGTAATCAACCCCCTCGTGTTTGTGGTCCTACTCCTGTAATCCGGGAAACACGTGGTCGGGATACTCGTGGCCCTACTCCTGGTCGAGATACACGTGGTCATCCACCTACAGTCCGGGACACACGTTGTCCTCCTCCTGTTCTCCGACAAGGATCTCTCGATCAGCTTCTGCGGGATCCGAAACATTTCAGTGGAATATATCCCAGGTAGTTCAGTGAGGGTAGAGCTGGTTAGTGATGGTAGAAGTGGTTAGTGAGGGAAGAGCTGGTTATTGAGGGTAGAGCTGGTTAGTGAGGGTAGAGTTGGTTAGTGAGGGTAGAGCTGGTTACTGAGGGTAGAGCTGGTTAGTGAGGGTAGAGTTGGTTAGTGAGGGTAGAGCTGGTTAATGAGGGTAGAGCTGATTAGATGGTAGAGCTGGTTAGTGAGGGTAGAGCTGGTTACTGAGGGTAGAGTTGGTTAGTAAGGGTAGAGTTGGTTAGTGTTTATAGAGTTGGTTAGTGTGGGTAGAGCTAGTTTGTGAGGGTAGAGCTAGTTAGTGAAGGTAGAGTTGGTTAGTGAGGGTAGAGTTAATTAGTGAGGGCAGAGTTGGTTAGTGTCTGTAGAGCTGGTCAGTGAGGGTAGAGCTGGATAGTGAGGGTAGAGCTGGATAGTTAGAGGGTAGAGCTTGTTAGTGAGGGTAGAGTTTAGGTTTGATCAACATAAATTAAAGCAGATCAGATTTAATCAGTATAATTTAGAGCAGATTACGTTTAATCAGGAATTGGAGCAGATTATGTTTAATCAGGATAAATTGGAGCAGAATAGGTTGGTTCAGGATAAATTGGAGTAGACTAGTTTTAATCAGGATAAATTGGAGCAGATTAGTTGTATCAGGATAAATTGGAGCAGACTAGTTTTAATCAGGATAAATTGGAGCAGACTAGGTTGGATCAGGATAAATTGGAGCAGACTAGTTTTAATCAGGATAAATTGGAGCGGATTAGGTTTAATCTGGAAAAATTAGAGAAGATTAGGTTTTATCAGGATAAATTAGAGCAGATTAGATTTAATCGGGATAATTCAGAGCAGATTAACTCCGATTTTATTTTATATCAGATCAGGTTAGGTTCGCCGTGTCTAAAGATGTTAGTTTAAATTATTAACAATATTTTTCAGATTGGATTCCACAGATCTGATGATAAATGATCCTGAATTAAACTATGCTGAGCAGAGATCAGTGCAACGAATAGATCAAGACCTGGACTATAGATCATTAAGAATGGACCGATATTCGGATCGTTCAACAAGTGATCATAAACCTCGCAGAGATCAATCCGATAGAATAGTGATGAAAGATCAAGAACGGGTCGGAAAACGCTCCTCCAGCTCCGTGCACCAGGGAGGAGAGGATTCTAGATATACAGAGCACATGACGAACAGAACTAACCAGGATGAATTCAAGCGAAGAAGTTCTCTTCGTCGTCATAAAGTGGAAGTGTCGTCCTTGAAGGACAAGAGCCAAGATAAAGACAGGTTAGAGGGGGGGGGGGGGNCTAGAAGTACCCTTTCTAAATCTACTATATTCTAGAAGTATCCTGTCTAAATAAACTATATTCTAGAAGTACCCTTTCTAAATCTACTATATTCTAGAAGTATCCTGTATAAATATACTTGAGCCCAGAAATAACCTGTCTAAATCTACTATATTCTGAAGTAATCTGTCTAAATCTACTAATATATTGTAGAAGAACCCTGTCTAAATCTACTATATTCTGAAGTAATCTGTCTAAATCTACTAATATATTGTAGAAGAACCCTGTCTAAATCTACTAAAATATTGTAGAAGAACCCTGTCTAAATCTACTAAAATATTGTAGAAGAACCCTGTCTAAATCGACTTATATATTCTAGAAGTATCCTGTCTAAATCTACTATATTATAGAAGTATCCTGTCTAAATCTACTATATTCTAGAAGTATCCTGTCTAAATCTACTATATTCTAGAAGTACTCTGTCTAAATCTACTATATTCTAGAAGTATCCTGTCTAAATCTACTGAAACTATTCTAATACGAGGCGACGATGACCCTATCCCTATCCTACCCAACAAGAAGACAGGAACTCCTGATGTCTGGGTTCTAAGAACCCTCAGAGCTTAAATATAAACCTTTAAAGGGACTGATAACGAAATTTTAAGTTACCCTCCTTTTAAACCTTCGCTTGGGAAATGGTTGGAAATTGTTTCTCTCTGAAAATTGATATTTTACAACCTCGGTGTTACTTTTTAACAATTGATATAAATTTATCGGTAGAAACTATAATAGTACCTTTAAGATCGGTAAAACGTTGTCAGTCCTTTCAACGGTCGGTAAAAATTTAAAATTCTCAATTATTGCCTCTTTATAAATTCATAGTTAATAAATTAAACAAATAACTAAATCATCTTCAAAAATTGTATTAGCGGCATCTTTTGTTTTGATAATCAACATTTAACATGTCAGACTCCAAGGTTTACACCTAAGAACAGTCTTTTATTTTTTTCATATCATTTCGGGGTTGTAAACCATATATTCTTTATTATTTTAGCTATAAATAAATATGGCTAGAAAATACAAGTTTGAGTTAAAACAAAATAAAAGAAATGACGACTGTCAAAATGAATAATTCAATGAGTTTTCATTGTTTGATCAACAAAATTTAGATAATCACACACACAAAATATGTAGCTCATATCTCTAAATATTTGTAAAGACGACATTGTACTTCTCTTTACTCCTTCCCCCTCCCTCCTCGTAAATGTAATATAGTGGAAAACTGTGCTATTATGATTTTCCATATTCTATCAAGTATTCTCTACAGTTGTATATTGTATTTTGTATATTGTATATTGTATATTGTATATTGTATATTGTTATTGTATATTGTATATTGTATATTGTATATTGTATATTGTATATTGTATATTGTATAAAGTATAAACCAAAATTTTAAATTTATGAATCTGAAAAATGTCGAACTGAATAAGTTTGTGAATCTGAAACCAATACCCAAAGCCCCAAGAGCCAGAAACTTAAGAAATTACAAATATATCGATCAGAGCAAATTTGTGAAAATCATAATCATAATCCAATTTTTTTATAAATATTTAAGTTTTAAATATTAAATAAATATCAAAGTTCTGGCTCAGGGCGTGGATCTTATCATGCTCAAACCCTGTACAATTGAACCGTGTGGTGTTAAAAATTATTTATTTTTTCTCAGTTAAAAATTACAAGCTATAATAAATAATGTTACCATAAATCAATGCAACAAAAGTATTATCAATGTATAAATTCATAACCCTGTTTTTATCCATAATTAAGGATCATTTTTCCAAGATGAACTTTAAAAAAAGTTTCACTTAAAGATAAAACGTTGCTCTACGAAACAATATTAGAATCAAAGCCTGAAGGATTCTTAAAAATGAAAATGCCCGGTGAAGTTGTTTTACTGGTGTAACTGTGGCCACGCACCTCTGCCCCTTTGGTAAAGGTAAATTCAACCTATATGAAGCTTAAAGTCTAACCGCGTCAACTTTGTTGCACCGGCTAGTCCTGTCCATAGAGCTGGGTACAGTACAAACTGGAAGCGGAAAGGTTGACCCGGCTCGGAAATTCATATGTACTACAGCTGCCCGTGGGCTAATGTCAATATTTTTATTGTAGATGAATTTTCTTATCTTTTACCAAAAAATTATCTTGGTTAAATGATCTCTAAATATCCTAAGAGAACCCTGTCTTACAATGTGATATATATATACCCCTGTTCCTTCTCAAATACTGTAAACACCCCTGAACTCTTCGTTATATTTAATTGTTAAGTATTATCTTTGTAAAATATAATATATTAAGATGATTTCTAAATTATTTTCTTGAATTGAAATAAATCGGACCATTTAGTGAAATCCAGACCAAACTAATTTCTCAATAGCTAAAAATCTGATTTTGTTATTTTTCTGTATTGAACAGATAAAATTAGATTTAGCAAAAATCTTTATAGTAATAGTCTTCAGGAGAAAATTTCGCCAGCTTACTGTCCCTCCCCCCCGCCCAGCTTAAATTCTGTATACGCGCCTGTTTTCTTGAATCAGATCTATTTCTTCTGTCAGTGCAAGCAAAATCATAATATAAGAAAACCAAATTTTAAAAAGTAAAATATCAAAAATATAAATATTGTGGATTTTTGTGGAGCTAGCTAAAAATTGGATCTTTTAAGCTTTTTTGGTTAAACAGTTGTTGTTGACTTCAGTTTAAATTTATCCACGTTTAAAGGGAGTGTACGTGAAAAATGAAAGGTAGTATAGGCTTAATACGAAAAATAATCGCTTTTGATCGCTTTTAATCTTACTTCTATCTGTTGCGTCTATAAGGAGCAAATTGTTAAAACCGACTTATACCGAAGAACGTAACGTCAATACAAATGCAGAAAGTTGCTACATATAACTCGGATCGTAAAAAAATCAATTTAATTTCAAACAAATCATTCAGTTCTTACAACCGATAATCATCGATAATTATTCGACGCATTCGTATTTAGTTGATATTTCATAGTATTTTATATTATTTATGAACTGATAGTTACTTTTATTCCTGTTATTCTGATAGCGAAGACGACATTTTCATATTTTTCAGGGATGTTCGAAAATCCAGCGCCAGAGAAATATCTTTAAAAAAACGAAATCAAAAATATTATAAAATATAAACACTATACAAATGTGGCGAAAGATAATCGATGACTATAGGTTGTAATATCTGAATGATTTGTTTGAAATTCAATTGATTTTTTACGGTCTAAGACGTATGTTGCAATTTTCTTAATTTGTATGGACGCTAAGTTATTCGGTATGAGACGTCTTTAACAATTTTCTCCTTATAGACGCAACAGATAGAAGTAAGATTAGTAGCGATCGAAAGCGCTTTTTTATCACATTAAGCCTTTACCCACTTTCATTTTTCGCGAACACTCCCTTTAATGTTCAATAAGCTCCAAGTCTTTTTGGACTTACTTGATTATTTAATGTTGTTTATTTCTACATATATCTACATAAAGTAGTAAACTATATTTGTATGCACGTGCGATCATAACTCGTGAACCCCTAGACAGATTTGCCTCAAACTTTGATTGTGGAACTTGGTAGAACCATGGGAATGTTTTTATTTTGGTACCAGGCTATGTTATATATATTTTGGTACCAGGCTATGTTATATATAAAAGAATGTATTTATTTGAAGCAAAGGTTTCCAAGAGCATTAAACAGATATAAAAATATAAAAATATAAAATTCACAAAATATAAAATATAAAATGCAGTCTATACTAGGACAGGGAGATCTAATAAACATACATCTTAAAATTAATATCATTATTTTTGAATAATCTTAAATATGGGAGAACCTTCTGATGTAAGATGTTTATTAGATTTCTGTGTGGTTTACAAATAAAGATATATAAAAATATACTGTTATTAGATTGGTTGGATTATGAACATATTATATATCAACATATAAAAAAGTGTAGAAAATATATCAAAATATTGTATTGATATTTGATATAATTGAAAAATACAAAAATAAACGGAGTTTAAAATATTTCTTTAAATTCTGAAACAAAATGTTTGAAACACCGTGATCTCCATAATACATAGGATTAGAACAATAGTTAGGTGTGACAATTTTTAAGCATTTTCAGGATAAACCTGGATGGAAAGAAAAATGAAGATTGTAAAAAAGAAATTTACTCTACATTAAAAAAGCATATTTCAATTCTTTGTCTTTTGTTTTTATCATTTAATTTTCTTATAATTTTATATATATATATATATATATTAAAAGTTTTCAAAAAAAGTTTAATAGTTTTTATCATATTTCATGAAGGCGGCTCACTTTTCAAAGAACCATTTTTTTCTTCTAAAATCATTATCTAAAAATTTCACACACCAATACGTAGACAACAAAGGAATTGAAAATTATTTTGTTGATAAAATTTTAAACCAATTTAAGCATTTAAGCCAGCATATTGAGCACTGAGGGAAGGATGGTTGCCTGGATTTTACCGGTTTTTATCACTTCGCCATCCACTGTTATTAAACCTCTGAAATAGTTATCGTCATCGTCATCGTCATCGTCATCGTCATCGTCATCGTTATCGTCATCGTCATCGTCATCGTCATCGTCATCGTCATCGTCATTGTTATTGTCATTGTTAGTGTTATTGTCATTGTTATTGTTATACATTTAACCTGTTATCCACTGGTTCAAACCGGAATGATTTGACCGGTATAGTTTCTACCCCTGGAAGCAGCACCTGCTGCCTAAAAAAATGATAGTTTTTAAACATCTTTGTAGTGAGACCATTGTAATTGCACCCAGTCAAGGGTTTAAGGGAGCTTTGGTCAGGGGAGAAATAACTAAAATGAAGACATAGAAAGGTATGTAAAATGAAGATATGGAAAGGTAGGTAAAATGAAGACATAGAAAGGTATGTAAAATGAAGATATGGAAAGGTAGGTAAAATGAAGACATAGAAAGGTATGTAAAATGAAGATATGGAAAGGTAGGTAAAATGAAGACATAGAAAGGTATGTAAAATGAAGATATGGAAAGGTAGGTAAAATAAAGATATGGAAAGGTAGGTAAAATAAAGATATGGAAAGGTAGGTAAATAAAGAAATGGAAAGGTAGGTAAATAAAGATATGGAAAGGTATGTAAATAAAGATATGGAAAGGTATGTAAAAATGAAGAGATGGAAAGGTAGGTAAAATAAAGATATGAAAAGGTAAGTAAGATGAAGGTATGGAAAGATATATTTGATCCTCAAATTAAAAGGGCCCGGACAATTATACAATTAGGTTTATATTAGGTATCCATGTATATTGTATATACATTCAAAGTTGTAATCTCTGTTTGTTTAATTGGATGTACGATCATACCTCAAAAAACCCTTGACCGATTTGCCTCAAATCTTATTTAGAGCTTTAATGAGAATGAGTTTTTATGAATTAACAAAGGGTGTTTTTAGAAAAAGGAAAATAACAATAGCAAAATACATTACATGTTGGAAAAGTAAATTCAAAAATTTAAATTTAGAATTATGTCTGATTAATTGAATATAACTTTTATAGAAAAAAATTTATTTAGGATCAGAGAAAAACTCAAAACAAGGAAAACCAATTTTCTGAATATGTTAATTTCATTATTTTTTCGAGTTGGAAATCTAACTCCCCACACAACAGGATGGCAATTCTAGGTATTGATGGATTCGAGTTAAACTAAGAAACTGTAACCAGTTAAAAGAGATTCTTATAAAACCATAAAATGATTAAAAAGTGGTTTAACTTCAGCAAGTTGGTTTTCGTATTTGATGGAGAATGGGAGCATTTGTCAGATAGTTCACAGACCATGTCTGAGACACGCTTGGACTGAAAGATGGAGCCATAAAATGTATTCTATGTCTATACATTCTATACATTCTTTGGAATGTATAATTTATCCAAAGAAAAAATGAGTTTGAGGTAAGTGATCAGTTACAAATTACAATAGGATATTTAATAAAAAAAAACTAGAAGACAAAATAACTCACCCTGATTCCGATTTAGTGAAAACATTTACAAGAAGGGATCTCGGTACCTGGCCACTGGAGAAGTAACTTCTGCACATATAGAGTTATAGTTTTAAACCTGAACAGGACGGGGGAGGGGGGGGGGGGTTTGCATAATTTCTCCTAGAGTTTTGCTATACCATCCACATTTTAGAAACTAAAACCTTACACCTTGTGGAATTATAAAAGATATAGTAAGTTTTTTACACAAAAAGATACAGAAAGATCTCGGAGGGGCGAGGGTCACCAGTCGGTGATTAAAATCTAGAATGGAAAAAGAAAAGAATGAAAGAAAAGAAGTTGAGACCAGAGATCGTAATCTTTACCATCGTTTACCAGGGGAAGGATCAATAAGTGAAGAAGCGGAAATTTAAGAAAGTATCGTTGAATGAAACAACGGAGTTTCCTTTTTGAAAATTAAAAAAAAAATTCTAATCATTGGAAAATTTATATTGTCTTAACCCATTCACGAAACCTGGGTTCCGATATATTTCAGACTTTTACCCTAATAGGGAGGAATACATGAATTTGTCTTAGGGAGGTGGATTTAACAGTCACGCCATTTCTAAGGAGGGGGGAGCCTCATGACCCCCCCCCCCCCCCCGTATTAGTATTGGAACCCCGTTACCTGCGTATCATGGTTAACCATATAACACCATCATCTGGAGTAGCTGAGGGGGAGAAATGCATAGTGGCAGTCAGATGGGACTAAATATAGGGATTGATATACAGCTATCAGATGGGACTAAATAAAGGGATTGATATACAGCTATCAGATGGGACTAAATAAAGGGATTGATGTACAGCTGCCAGATGGGACTAAATAAAGGGATTGATATACAGCTATCAGATGGAACTAAATAAAGGGATTGATATAGAGCTGTCAGATGGGACTAAATATATGGCTTGATATACCTCTATCAGATGGGACTAAATAAAGGGATTGATATACAGCTATCAGATGGGACTAGATATAGGGATTGATATACAGCTATCAGATGGAACTAAATAAAGGGATTGATATAGAGCTATCAGATGGGACTAAATAAAGGGATTGATATACAACTATCAGATGGGACTAAACAAAGGGATTGATATACAGCTATCAGATGGGACTAAATAAAGGGATTGATATACAGCTATCAGATGGGACTAAATAAAGGGATTGATATACAGCTATCAGATGGGACTAAATAAAGGGATTGATATACAGCTATCAGATGGGACTAAATAAAGGGATTGATATACAGCTGCCAGATGGGACTGAATAAAGGGATTGATATACAGCTATCAGATGGAACTAAATAAAGGGATTGATATAGAGCTATCAGATGGGACTAAATAAAGGGATTGATATACAACTATCAGATGGGACTAAACAAAGGGATTGATATACAGCTATCAGATGGGACTAAATATAGGGATTGATATACAGCTATCAGATGGGACTAAATGTAGGGATTCATATACAACTATCAGATGGGACTAAATAAAGAGATTGATGTACAGTTATCAGACGGGACTAAATAAAGGGATTGATATACAGCTATCAGATGGGACTAAAGTACAGCTGTCAGATGGGACTAAATAAAGGGATTGATATACAGCTATCAGATGGGACTAAATAAAGGGATTGATATACAGCTATCAGATGGGACTAAATAAAGGGATTGATATACAGCTGTCAGATGGGACTAAATATAGGGATTGATATACAACTATCAGATGGGACTAAATAAAGGGATTGATGTACAGTTATCAGACGGGACTAAATGAAGGAATTGTTAGTACAGCTATCACATGGGACTAAATAAAGGGTTTGTTAGTACAGCTGCCAGATGGGATAAATTAAAGAGATTGTTACTATAACAGCTGTCGGATGGGACGTGACCACATTTCTTGTGGAACCTCTATAAAAAATGCATGTAAAGTATCCTTTAACAGATATAATTATAGCGAGGCTCCTTGTAAGCCTTGTAAAATATATTTGAGAAGCAAAATAAACCTGAGTGACAGCGTAGAGGAGAACAAAGTCGTCTTCTAATTTAACCTGAGTAACAGCGTAGAGAAGAACAAAGTCGTCTTCTAATTTAACCTGAGTAACAGAGTAGAGGAGAACAAAGTCGTCTTCTAATTTAACCTGAGTAACAGCGTAGAGGAGAACAAAGTCGTCTTCTAATTTAACCTGAGTGACAGCGTAGAGAAGAACAAAGTCGTCTTCTAATTTAACCTGAGTAACAGCGTAGAGGAGAACAAAGTCGTCTTCTAATTTAACCTGAGTAACAGCGTAGAGGAGAACAAAGTCGTCTTCTAATTTAACCCAGGAACTAGGAACAGGTTGGTTTAACGTTGGAACTCCTAAATCTGGAATCTTGAACTAAAATATATGATAATTTAATTTTAAAGATCCAAATCGGTTTCTTATTTTTCTATCTTCTTTATATACTTTGCTTGTTATAATAGTTTGTCTTTCCGTCAAAACGGCTGAACCGATTGGGCCCAATTTTTTGTATTCCTCACGTCACAAGACCTCATGAATGAACAAATTTTCACAATTTGTCTTTAAGATTTTAAAAATCCATGAATTTTTAATATAAAATCCTCGAAATTTTTGGTTTGTTTTTGTTTTACAATGTATATAAAGTAGAAGTTGGGCACGAAGCACCGTGACAGCCTGGTATCAGTAAAATGCAACTTCAAAGTAGGAAATATATTTTGATATTTGCATTCCTAGAGTTCACCAAGGAACTTAATTTTATATAGACACATGTTCATACAAATTAAATTGCGGAATAGAAAGACGACTTTTATACCAAATTTTTAATTTCTGAAAATTTAATTTTAAATAGTCCAAAGAACATAAAACAATTTTTTATTGCGGTACAAATCAGACCCATTCCGCGTAATAAGTTGACTTTAAGCTTTGTACGTACTGGTAACAATCAAATCCACAAAAAAAATCTTAAATGTCGTCTTCTTATTCCGCCGATTGTTGGGACTTACTGTAATAAATATCGTGTAACACTATATCTGTAAACCTGAACTACGTTGTACATGATTAATTATCTACGTTGTAAATAGCTACCTAAAACCCATATCATGATTTATCTTAACTTGATTAGCCTAATTACGTTGTATTTAACTTGATTAGCCTAATTACGTTATATTTAACTTGATTAGCCTAATTACGTGGTATTTAACTTGATTAGCCTAATTACGTGGTATTTAACTTGATTAGCCTAATTACGTTGTATTTAACGACGCAAAACTTGTAATTACGTCGATTTACTTTAACTTGTAACATAGAACATTGATTACGGTGTGAGAGTAATTACTTCTTGGTTAGCAAACAGGAAGCGTCCTGAATCACATACTTGAAAGATAGATGTATAGATTGGGAACTGATACAGATTAAGTCGTGTTCGGATTGACATTGATACTAAAGTATTGTTGAACGGATTAGTTCTTACGCCTCGCCGATCATAGCGAGAGGGATTGAGTTGTACCTGGATTGATACGTGGCTAAAGGAATTTATTGGAGTAGGGTATTTACTACATCACTATATCTCCTCAATCTTTGGTATACCTTTGATTGATCTGAGTAAAGGAACTCACTGGTCTCAGAAATTGAACAGAATGTATTGGAATCAGTCTCACTGTCCATCTCCTGATTAGAAAGTATTAAAGGACGTAATTTTAAGATATCATCGTTTTTATGACTCAAAATATATCTAATACTTATAATTTCTCCATTGCATCTAATATGCAAGAGATGCGCAAGTCATTTTTGCAGAAAACCCGCAAATAAAAAAAACATAAACAGTCCAATGAAAAAATCATTGATATCATATTCATGCTTGAACAAAGCTTTTATCGGTACCATGTCAATTGGGCAAAGCCATCTTTGCATATGGGTCCCGGGGGTCCCGGTCACTTGAAATTAATCTGACAGTCTCTTTAATTGACAGTTTTAGGTATAAACGATGTAAAAAGAAATAAATTTTCTGTTTTTAAATCTGATTGAGAATTGAGAAGGGATGAAATAACTGATTTCATGAATGTCGTCTTATTTTAACCTGATGTGAATGTCGTCTTATTTTCACCTGATGTGAATATCGTCTTATTTTCACCTGATATGAATGTAACGATGAATCATCGCAGATTGTGCTCTCGTAGTTTGTGTCACAGGTTGAATAATATCGGTCATGTGACCGATAAACTCCCATACCCTCTTCATACTTGAAATATTTTATATAATCATAATTTGATAAAAAGTAAACAACACTTCTTAATAATGTTTTAAATTTTTACTAAACTGCAGAAAAGAGGGTCATATTGTTAGATAAAGAATAAAGAAATCTTGCTTCCAAATATCTCTTAAAAATCGAAATGTAAAGTTTTATTTTAATTTTGTATCACCAAATTTTAGCTACTTACTTGTACACCGTTGTTGTCTAGGCCAGAGAGCCGAGAACGCTGGAAAAAAAATATCAATGAAAAAATATTTTCGAATTTTTTGAAACTTTAAATAAATCCCTCATTCTATGCAGATGCTTCCAGAAACAGCTTTTAAACGTTTCCCAAATACAACGAATTTGGAATTAATGGTAGGTAGTTTATTATGAGTGTTTGTAACCAATTCAATGTTATTTTGAAAAAAAAATCCTGTTTCTCTGGCGGAGCTTCCTGTCACTGTCACGCCTGCTTCACTGTTAAAATTTATTGAACATTGAATAATACCAGAAATAACATGAATCTAATAAAAACAATAATTTTCATTTTGGATGAAGCCTTTAGTTTCAGAAGCTAACATCATATCTTATATTTTGTGAATTTCCTGTATGGTGCAGTCATAGACGTACAAGAATATAGATCGCTTATGTCGTCTTCACCATACCGGAGGGTTGCGGTTGAAATTGAAAATTGGCAATTTAGCTATGGTACTAGCTACTGACATACAGTACATGGGATAAAAAGGTTTGCCGCAAGTAAATTTATGGGGGTTTGTTTACAAATATTATTTACAAATATTGTATTCAATGACCTTTTCAAATGACGAGTTCATGTTGTACAAGGGGTTGTACAATTTACACCTTTACAGTTTACAGTTACATTAGCGATCTATATTCATTTACATCTATGAGTGCAGTGTACACTGTGCACTGTGCAGCTGGTACATAGACATAGAGAATAGAATATATATTAGGGGGGAATTTACTAGAAAAAAGTGTAAAACGGCCATTTTGTTGTACTGTTTCCATACTGCAGGTGTAATTTACATATATGCTATATAACCTTTTGGGCCCTGGAATATCATTTTATAGAAAATCTAAAATTATTGCTAAAAGAAAACCAAATTATGAAATAGGCTGGTTTCATAATTGACCAATGATCATTTCACTTTACAAACGATGATTTTCCGTTATAACTATAAATAAAATGATGTTTTTTATTCACCTAATTCATCATAAAGTTTATTTAACTTAAAAAATTCGAAATTGAAATGAAAAGTCTAGGGCACATACTGTATTAATGTACTCTACTGCATATAATTTGTGAACATTTACATGATTTGTACACTTTGAACTTCCTTTCAGGCTGAAAGGGACTGAAAAAAATCATACCGAGAGATTCTTTAAATTCCTCTCATTCTATTCTCTATGTATATAGAAGGAAAAGTTAATTTAATATCGAAAATTCTAAAAAATGTAAATAAGATATTAAATTGAATAAAGTGAAAAGGAAAAAGGGAAAATTAATATTTAATTAAGTTTGTGTGTGTATGTTTGTATACGGATATGTATATATAAATGTATCCTCCTAAATATATTATGAGAAGGAACTCCAAAATGTTTCCTCTATACATAGAGTAACATCCGCTTACTGGGAGTATTTATAAATATGGAGTGTGTTTAGAATATTAGGAAGTTAAAGGAGTAATCATAATTATGAAGTGTGTAGGATAGAGAGTTAAAGGAGTATTTATAAATATGGAGTGTGTAGTATACTAGACAGTTAAAGGAGAATTCATAAATATGGAGTGTGAAGTATACTAGACAGTTAAAGGAGTATTCATAAATATGGAACTTTTGTTATACGGGAAGTTAACTATTTTCAAATATGGAGTGTGTGACATGCACTATACCTGAAAGGAGTATTCATAAATATGGATACCTTAGAAACGGAACCATTCTTCTGATTTTTCTCTTTCTTGTTTTTCTTTTGACCATTCTTCTGTAGTTCCATATTGTCAGCTGGTAGGTACCAAAGTCGAACTCTGCAAATAATAGTATTAATAATTTCTCCTATATATGTATATATATTTATCAATCAACGTTTCAGTAACCGACAATTTAAACGGTGAAACTAACTCTTTAAGGAATAAGGATTCCCTTTTGTGAAAGAAATAAAAGAGTTTTGAAATTTCAGAAAGAAAAATTTATATATCTCCGTCATTTACAGATTAAAAATAGTGATTGCAATGAATTATTAAAATATTAACTAGAAATGAGATAATAAAGCCCGGCAATTGTTACTCAAACTGTTACTTAAACTAATAAAGATATTCGGCTTGGATTTTTATTAAAAATTTTAAACTCGTTAAAGTATAGAATTTGCTCTAGACCTAGCATGATAAAAAGAAAGTATTTCAAAGGGCCGCGAAATGCAGAAATCTTGATTTCTAAAGAGAATAAAAGTTTATTCTAGTATTCTGTATTCAGAGGGGTTGTTGTTAAAAGAATTATATTTACTGTTAGTCTGTTATTCATTCGATCCGATGCTATTGATATAATAAAGCTCATATATGTTAGCAATAGCTGGCCAAACGGCTAGACCGAATTGGCCGACATTTTTTTTAGGAAACCTATGAGCACCCCGGGGGTAACATAGGCTAAAAAAAATTCTACATTTATTTGTTTTGAATTGATTTTTTTTTTTCAAAAATAAATCTTTTTAATGAATTTTTCTTAAATAAGTTTTTTAATATCATTTTTTTCAAAAATTTGTTTTTTTTTAATTAAATTTTTTTTTAATTCGAAGTTTGTTTTTTTACCACGTGCAACGCCGGGCACTTCAGCTAGTCACTATTATAGATAAGTAATTATGATTACAGTTAGTGATTACTGCACAAAGTTATTCTTATTAAAATGTTGCTTAATGTAACTGTTGACGTATTTCAAGTGACCCTCCATTAAAAAAATAATAAAAATGGCATGTCCGATTCACGCCAATATATTTTCAACAATGAGGAGTATCAGTCAAATTTCTATCTAGCTTTAAGTGTTGAATTCTATTTACTTCCTTTATAAAATGAATGCGCAAGTCACTTTTAGAGAGAAACCACAATTAAATTAAACAATTTTCAGCTCAACAAGTAGGCAGGCAATTGTCATTCATCCTTGATAAGACTAAGGGTTTAACCCTAAATAGGCTGAGGAGGGGGGCGTTTGGCGCCCACCAGTAGTTTTTTTGTCTAATTTTTGATCCTATTATCATGAAATTTTGTGATTTTTAATGAATAGTAATTTAAAAGATTTTTTGTAAAGGAAAAATGGATAGGGATACATGTGTCACACTTTCATATTTGTTAAAACAAAAAAATATTGTTTTAAATTTTTGTGACCCTTGTTTTGGCGTTTTTTTTAACCCTCCCTAGCACCCAAACTATGAAAGTTATCGGTCTAATTTTTTCAATGAGCTGGCCTTGGCAAATTGGGCCATGCACATGCATTTCAACCCTATACATATTCTCTAAGGCCTTTTTCTAGGGGGGGCGCCAAACGCCCCCCAGACTTTGCATAGCTTCAGACCCCCCCAGCCTTTATAGGGTTAAGGGTACCCCTGTGAATCTGACATGAAATTCTATAAAATAAGGGTCACTTGAACTTACACCAACAGTCCTTGAAATAATATTCTTTTTTAAAAAAGCGTGAAAATTTTAAAGATGTTTACAAATGATTTAATTATTTCGTGAATACATTTTTATTTTCCATAATTATTAAAATTTTGTTTGTTTTTACGATATTTTGTAATATTTAGAGCATAATGTAATATATAAAGTATGATTGTATACTGGAAACCCTTTCAACCCTTTCTCCGGCTCTGAGCGGAGTAGAGAACTTGAAGAATAAGATCAGTGCACAACCAACATTTCTAGAATACAGACGCAGAGTTTAATCTTTTGTATAGGAAGGCTGGATGGCTTGCACAACAGACAGCTAACAGATAGATATATCTTTATCATGCCTACTCTGCCTACCAGGGGACTAAGGAGGACACTGGCCTCCTTCCACCTCATTATACAAGACTAATACACGGTTTCTCCATACTCGTCTGTAAATAATTATCCTGTAGCTTCTAGAACTGGACCGATTGCTCTCGTACCAGCCCGTCTGAATTACCCACTGGAATATCCTTGATACAGCGGAGAACTAGGATATTCAAGATATCAGATGCTGCCTAAACCTGAGACTGGAATAGCTAGAAGATCTAGTCAGACTTAGGATTCCAGGAGCAGAAGCTAAACCTGAGACAGGAGAAGCTGATCTTTATAGACAGCTCTTCATATATCTGGAGCAGCTAGAAGATCTAGTCAGACTTAGGACTCCAGGAGCAGAAGCTAAACCTGAGACAGGAACTGATCTTTATAGACAGCTCTTCATATATCTGGAGCAGCTAGAAGATCTAGTCAGACTTAGGACTCCAGGAGCAGAAGCTAAACCTGAGACAGGAACTGATCTTTATAGACAGCTGTTCATATATCTGGAGCAGCTAGAAGATCTAGTCAGACTTAGGACTCCAGGAGCAGAAGCTAAACATGAGACAGGAGAAGCTGATCTTTACAGACAGGTCTTTATATATCTGGAGCAGCTTAGTCAGACTTAGGACTCCAGGTGCAGACGATAAACCTGATACTGGAGACGCTGATCTTTACAGACAGCTCTTCATATATCTGGAGCAGCTAGAAGATTTAGTCAGACTTAGAAATCCAGCAGCAGAAGCTATGACCTGATACTGGGGACGCTGCTCTTTACAGATAGCTCTTCACATATCCATTATAGAAGAATAAGATGATCTTGTTACAGGAGACGCTGCTCTTTACAGACAGCTCTCCAAATACCCATCATATAAGAATAAGATAATTTAGGGACATGAGACGCAGATCTTTGTAGACAACGATTCACGTATCTGTTGTAGAAATAACTGCTGCAGGACGCAAAGAATAAACATAAACAGATGTATTTAGATCATTAAATATAAAAGCTGATGAATCCCATTCATTCATACTCTGTGAGATATATCTAAACATATATAGAGAGAAAGCATTAATGGGATTTATGAAACGAAGTACAGGAACCTAGTGAAAGACATTTGTACACGCCCTTTCTCTGAGAGAGCAAATGATTGATCTCGAAAACCCGAAGATATATGTCTGTAATTGTAATAGATAGTGGCAATAATCATTACAATTTACCTGTAGTATCTAAGTTTTGTAAACCTGATAATACTCCATAACGGGAACCTTAGATCACCAATAAACCTGAACAAATAAGTTGAATTTGGATCCAGACAAAAACATGGTGTTTGGGACCTCGTTTCTCATTTTGCTTTAACCCTCAAGAAGTATAAGAAAAGAAAATTCATGCTAATTTGAACAAATAGAAAACTTTCAGGATTTTAAAAATAGGGAGTCATGAATGGAAACATGTAAGATTATGTAATTTGACGTGTTTGGGATATATGTTGATTAGTTAATAATTATAATCTATATCCCTAGCCAGGCTGGGATAGGGGAGGGCTTTTCCTATAACTCTAATACAGCTTTGCGCTAGAATATTTAAAAAAAGTAAATGAAGTTAAATGTCTTACATTTTTCAAAGTTAAAGCTGCCCTTTTATTTTAACTGAAGTGGACCTTTTACATTTACAATGTTACAAATTGTATAAAGAGTAAAAATAAAAGAACTAACCTAAGGCACTCTGATTCAATATCCACGTCTGCCATGAAAGCGAACCCTATACTGAGGCAGGAGTAGATTGGACCCTCTATACAGGACAGGTTGGATATATTTTTCATTATCATTATCATAATTATTTTATCATTTATTTAGGAGCACAATTTGAAATCGAAACTGATCAGTACTGAGAATTCTAGTTGAACTATGTACATTTAAGAAAACTACGTCAGGGGCGTACACAGGAATTTCCTCAGGGGGTTGGCTGAACCACACTAATCCCCCCCTGCATATACCCCTCTGAACTACTTCTCTTATATAAATAAAAAAGTATTCGATAATTAGTTAAGCTACTTAGATCACCAAAACATTTTATTTGAATTACTTTTAATTGAAAGAAAAGGTGCTCTTGCCACAAACGTACTTATCTTTCAATCAATTTATCTTTGTAACCCAACGTAGTTGTCATTAGATATTTCAAACTATGAATTCTGTTAGATGGAATAATCTAAGTTTCAAAGGTTTACACCATCAGGTTGCGAAGATTTTAAAGAATATAAAATCTGAGCCTGTGACAAAGACTCAATTACTTTATGGTTTTTAATTATGATTATTTGCAATCTGTCCCTTTAGTTTCTACACAAACAAGATCTATTGGTTTATTTTCTCCTCTGATGACAGCAAGGGTATTCTGAAATATCAATCAAGGAAGGATTTAAAGGAATAGTATGAATAGAAGTGAACACTGCTCTCTGGCTAGTGTTAAAAACTTCAGTGTTTTAGACTTTTAAGATGCTTTACAAGAATCTAAGACATTTATTTTAGAATTGTTTAAGTTTGCTTTTTTAGATTATTTAATATATTTAATGTAAGAACTGATATTAACCTTAGTAATTAATCAATCCAATTTTTTACAACTATTCAACCAATCGTTTTCATTTAAACTATATATCTTATTTCAGATAATTTGAAAATTCAAAGTAATTAAATGCTTAAGAAAAAACTATTATAAAAGAATAAATAAAAATAATAATAATAATAATAATAATAATAATAATAATAATAATAATAATAATAATAATAATAATAATAATAATAACACACCATCCCTATCATGAACCTCTTTTCTGTGATAAGCCAAGGATCTTAAAAACAAAAATGAAATTATTATTTTATTGAATATTTATATTTTATGCTAATAATGATTATAATAAAACTATAAAGGCCAAGTATCTCCCCTGTCCAACGTCAAATTTTAATAAATTTTATGTTAGATTATTTTTTTCATGTTTTCAATGAAAATGCCGTTTTCTCAAGAGCTATTTCAAGAAGAATAAAAAAGTTTATAATAATGTTTTTTTTCGTATCTAGGCGTACTTTGACTACGATGTCACAAAGTCAAAACAGTAATTTTGCATAAATTTAAAGTCTAGACGGGGGTGCCCCCCCATTTCAATTCATTAAAGTAAAAAAAAATGATAAATACCGAGCCAGACCATTTCCACTGCCCCCGGGAATAACTCCGAATGGAGTTTTGAAGGAAGACGACCAATCCTTCCTCTCAAACAATCCATTAATCATCTCATGGATCAATCCGTCTCCTAGGGGTAGAAAGTTTCCTGGTTAACTTTATCTAAAGTTTTTTCTTCTATTTACAGTTTATCTAAATTCTGTTTTATATTTAGGAACATTTTCAAACATTTTTAATCTAATATTTTTAGTTTCGAAATATATTTTTTTTAAAGATTTGATATTGAGAATAAGTTCAACCCATTTAAGTTTGTTTCCAGTGAGAGATATGAGAATCAATTCAACTCATTTAAACACATTTAAATTGGTTGAAAAGTTATTGCAACTTGCAGCTATGATTGTTCTAAATAGAATTGAATACAAATTTACACTTTTCATTTTACATTTTACATTTAACACTTGAAATTTCGAAATAAAAAAATTGCTTATTTTGCAGGAAAAGTTGTATGGCTGGAAAAAAGCGACAAAAAAATGATTATATATATTTAACAACAAAAAATCACTTTTTTTGCACTGAAATTTAGACAAGTCTAAAAGTTCTTATTTTAAGACAGCGCCTAGACTTTATGTGCTGCAACACCTAGGCCTGTAGTTTTACGAACTCATTTATACTTTTTTTGTAGACCAAGACTTATATATTCTTGCAACGCGCTTGTTTCTAACTTAAAACTAGTTCTTGGCAAAATGATACTTTTTGCGTGAGGACGTGCACACTGCACAGTTTGGTAATTATCCAACTTCTGTTGCCAAATAAACGTTTTTTTTGTTATATATCAGCGATTTCTTATTTCATAGTGTACATACAGAAGAAAAAACATTACTTAATTTGATCTATATCAGTACCTGAAACGGCCACAATAGCACCCCATTCGCTTAAATCCTGGTGGGCAATCACTTCTCTAAAAAATCAGATGCGAAGCGTAACCTAAGGTGAGGAGCTGTGAGGAAGGGGAGGGGGGGGGGGGGGCGATTCTTAAATTTTGCTAAATAAACTTTAAAATTTGGTTTTGTCAGGCTTTCATGGTTATTCAGTTTTTTTAGAAAAATTGGCGCAGTTTCATCGGCCATATTCCGTATTGACATTTATTATTTATTTATATATATAGGTAGATGTTACTCATGGAAAAAGTAGTTATTATAGGAAGTGTAATTATGACAATTGTTATTATAAAAAGTTAAATTTTGGCAAACGTAATTATGGCAAATTAAAGGGAGCATAAAATAAACTTATTCGTTATGCAAAGATTGGATTAACAATTTTATTTAATCAACACAATTAGAATTTTGAATAATTCACTCTGTTATTTCATGGTTTTACTGTACATAACTGATACTTTAGCTTGAATTTCAATGCATTTTGCAAAATATGATCTTCTTCATGTTTCTAGAATTTTCTGTTTGGTTTGGTTTGGTTTGGTTCATATCATCTCTTATTTGATCAATTTTTATAATTACAAGAAATATTTTCAAATCTTTACGTTTTATTTTTGTAATATTGTATGTTTCATGTTTCATGTTTCATTTTTCATTTTTCATGTTTCATGTTTGTAACAAATCTAGATTTTAATATTTTTAATTTTCAACTAGAAAAGAAACTTTAGTATATTTTTTATAATCAAAAACTGTCTTATTTTTGGAGTGATTCTATGATCTATGTTTGATATTTCATGTTTCATATTTCATGCTTCATGTTTCATGTCTCATGTTTTATGTTTCATGTATTATGTTTCATGTTTCATGTTTCATGTTTCATGTTTCATGTTTCATGTTTCATGTTTCATGTTTCATGTTTCATGTTTCATGTTTCATGTTTAATGTTTAATGTTTAATGTTAAATGT
The DNA here is from genome assembly GCF_000591075.1 of Eurytemora carolleeae. Taxonomy (NCBI): domain Eukaryota; kingdom Metazoa; phylum Arthropoda; class Copepoda; order Calanoida; family Temoridae; genus Eurytemora; species Eurytemora carolleeae. The sequence continues at coordinate 158,684 of NW_019396230.1, forward strand.
TTCATGTTTCATGTTTCATGTTTCATGTTTCATGTTTCATGTTTCATGTTTCATGTTTCATGTTTCATGTTTCATGTTTCATGTTTCATGTTTCCTCCTGGTTTTACCTGGCGTGGTTTGGTTTGGTTGTGAGTAGAAGTTTAAAGGGACGACCCGCCTGAACTAGAACCGGTTCTATTTGCTGGTGAAACAATTTTTCTGAAATATAACTTCAAGTTTATTTTTAGATCGTAAGATGACTCTCCTTTTAAAAAAAGAGCTGCATATCCGGTTCTCAACGTTGCCAGAGTAAGCTTTGAATGATGAAGAATGTATAAAATAGCCGAAATCTTCTCTTTGAAAATCGATTTTTTTTAGTTGTGGTTTCTCTGTAAAGTGACTTGAGCGCAAATTGGTGAAAAATTGCCAGAATTAAACACTTTTCAAGAGATAAAAAGGACGATAACATACATATTGTTAAGGTACAAGTGTGAATCGGGCAATTCCCCACTTTTTTAATAAATAAGCTTTACTTTAATCTACCTGCTAATCCTTTGCCTGACTTTGGATTAACCAAGAACAGTATAGGTTTATGTACAGGGTGTACATAAGATAATATTGCATCTAAAACATAACCTTTTAATTTACAGTTGAGCGAAAAAAATATTTCTACGTACACTGCATGCATTGAGCAATAATTGTACATATCTTAAATACGTCATTATGGGGTAAACACATTTTTTCATAAACTCATTTCATGCAGATATAAATTTAGCTGCTAGAGAAGAAAAAATACTAATATTTTTTGTCTGCATTATATCAAACTTCTGGAAAGGGTTTTGAAATTCTTAATGTTTTCTTCGAAATTACAAAGTCGGATGTCGCATGATTTGGCTTCAGTCTCCTTCAGTCTAGTTTGCAGTAATATTGTTGACAGATAACAGCGACACGCTAGACAAATCCGGATAATAGGCCGGTAGGGATTTTGAAAGGGGTGTTTATTATCCCCAGACGATTCTTTCCCGATGGCCGAACAATACACACACAACAGAGTAACCCCGTCACAGAAATTCGATAACAAAATCTTTATTTCCTAAAAAATAACATAAATTATAGGTCATGTTTAATTGTACAATGTTATAATGAATGTTAATAGTAGAAAAAATCTTACGAATTATTTAAGTATAGAAGGGGTGACTTATTTGTTGGTCAGTATTGAAATACGTTTTTAACTTCTGAAAAAATTACAGTTGAATATTTAACGAAATTCACTTATGCTTCTTATGAAAATATTTTGCTTAACTTTAATGATTTCACAACAACGAAATATTTCAAGCTCCGTCGGAGGAGGGCAATGGAATTTGCGGGCTGAAAATTTGGTTTGGCTGTCTCCGACAGGAGATTCCAGTAGAAGACGACATTTTACAGAGGTTTTGAAATTAATGGTTAACAAATATGGATTGATGAATGAATAGGTGCATAGGTGGATTGCTGAATGAAGGAATGCATGAATTATTCCACCTTGTGATATCCTGACAAGTCCTCTTGAATAATACTGAACAGATCGATCCCATACCTTCAGTCTAATAAATTCATTAATAAATAAGAAAAATAAAGTTAAAATCTTATAGTAAATAGTAAAACTCATTTTGTTAATTTTAAAGTTAGATAAGTGGTGTTTGAAGAAAAGCATAAGTGACCGGGCCCATTTAAAAAAAAATATTCTAAAATTTCTAATTTTTAATATCTTTTAGGTTCATGACTTTATTCCTTGTAGCTGCCTCTTCTTTGTTGCCGTTAAACCTAAGTTTAAAATTATTAAAACATAAAATTAGTTTGTTGAAAATCAAAATATTAGAGATAAGCATAATCTTATGCAATAGACTCATTTAAAAAAACGCAAAAAAAAGTATTTAAGCATGCATAGATAAGTGCATGTAGCAAAGTCCTAAACTACTCGCTAGATATAACCAGAATTTTTGTCAAATATATTTTAAAGGGAGTGTTCGTGAAAAATGAAAGCGGGTATAGGCTCACGGCGAAAGAAATAGCTTTTGATCGCTACGTAGCGTCCATTCAAATTCAGAAATTTGCAATATACGTAAAAAATCAATTTAATTTAAAACACATCGTTCAGATATTACAACCTATAGTCATCGATTATTTTTCGACGCATTCATATATAATTGATATTTCATAATATTTTTGATTTGAATTTTTTTTTAAATTAAATTGATTTTTTACGATCCGAGTCATATATTGAAAATTTCTGAATTTGTATGGACGCTACGTTCTTCAGTATAAGTCGTTTTTAACAATTTTCTCCTTATAGACGCAACTGATAGAGGTAAGACTAGTAGCGATCAAAAGCGATTATTTTTCGCCGTAAGCCTATATACCCCCTTTCATTTTTTTGCGAACACTTCCTTTAAGACCTTAATTTCGAATTTTAAAATCCAAACATATATTTAATTAATTATAGTGCTTTATAAAGACAATGGGATCCCTTCTAACTGACCTGAGACAAATAATTTTTCTGCAGACCAAGATCATCTCCTTGTCGCTCTCATAAACCTTTTTTCTGGGATACCAATACACATGTAAATACCTTCCATCACCATCATTGCAGCCAGGATTCCTGAATATTAAAAATATAAGCACAAATTAAGCATTTCTTTTTGTAAACATACGTACGTACTTTGAGTTGGATATTGATGTTCCAATGATATCCTCTAGAAGAATATCGTGATGTATTTTGTAACAGTTTAAGCAGCAAGGTAGTCCAGTTAGCTGGAGACTATGTAAACCAAACTTTTTATCAGCACTTTTCTTGATTGAAGTTAGTAATAAAATTACATTTTTTATAATAAAAAATTAAGTACCCAACATAGTTTTCGTACATTGGGATTATTATTTACTAGCTAGAGTCCCCGGCGTTGCCCGTGAAAAAAAAATCAATTTCAAAAAATGGTTTTTGAAAAAATGATTTTTTAGTCTATGTTACCCCCTAGGTACCCGTGGATATCCTCAACAATGTTCAGCCAATTTGGTCCAACTATTTGGCCAGCTATAGTAAACATAGAAATATATAAATATATATGAGCGAAGAGCTTTATAATTTATATTATCACAAAACGTGAAAAAGCAGCATGCCCTGTTTTAATTGTGTTAAACAGCAACTACCGCTGTATTTTCAAGAAATTATGCAATATTTGGTTCATTGTGTTGTTTAAATTATAAAAATACTGAAGTATAAAAAAATTAATTCCTATTTACTTAATATTAGTATACGATAGAAAGGGAGTGATCGTGTAAATTTTAAAGAGGGTGTAGGAATAAAAAAGGAGAAATTCAGTACGCATTGACATATTTTCCAGCCAATGTGTTTCAAAAAAGAAGTTAAAATTAAACGTTTTCCAAAAACTCAAAAAGTATTTTCCGGCGTCCCGCGATATCTTTTTTGACGAAGGTTATTCCCTTTATTCCATTTAATCTGCGAATGTATGACTAGTTAGAGTTCTTGTATTTCCAATATTTCCTACAATAAATATACAATATATCCATTATATATACATACATACTTTACATATCTTAGACAAAATATCTGAAATACATTTCATATTCTTATACATGTAGACATAAAATAAAAATATAGAGGAAACTGGGATATTTGACAGAGAAAAGTATTAAAACAATATTTAAGGGATGAAAACCTTAAAGATTCTTATAAAAATAAAAAGTTAGATATTTTAGTATGAGAAGGAACTGAACAATTTTCTCATCTCTATTACCTTACTGCTTGGCTTTCAAACTAGGAATTCTATTTTATCAAATAGTCTAAGTTTACAATATCAAAGGTTTACACCATCAGGTTGCAAAGATATAGGAATAATAAAGTAAAGAAAAGTTATATAAAGGATGGTTAGTTTGAAATCAATTGATAAATTTCCTCTTCTAACCTGATTTTTTTTGCATTTTTTATTCTTAAAAACAATTTAAATTGTTGGTTGAAAAGAAGAAGTTTTTCTTTTTGTTTATGAATTGTGATTCGAAATATTCTTTAAAGAAAGGACTAATTAAAGAAGATGTGAAGTCTTCCTTGGATATTGCTTTTGTCTGAAAATGCAACCCTTTCTCTTAAATTTGGTTGAGTTTAAATTTTTTACGTTCAACCAAATACTTAAATTTTTTTGTAAAATGCTTTTTCCGCTTGTTTTTACTAGTGAATAATTGGTGGATTGGTGGCATCAGTTGACAAGATGTTCTATAAAATTAAAAATAAATCAGTAAAGAGATTGGAGTTGTCAAGTAGATTTTCCATGTTTTCATTTTTAAGGTTAGAATAAGCTCAGGGAAGTTTTCACATCTTCTTATGTTGTAAAAGATATTTATCTGGTTAAGTCCTAGTTTATGTACACATATAAAGTTTCCTGAATGTAAACAATTTTAATTGTACTGTACGGCATCCCCAGCTGAACTCATCTTTTAGAATCGGCTCGTCATCCATTATTCTAATCAAAATCAGAAATTTATTAAACTCCGTGAAAAAAAATTTGTAAAAAAGTTCCATCATATTTTTGCTTTTAGGACAATTCATCGAAAGACATTTTATAAATTGACTTTTTTCTATGAAAAATCATAGATCATTTCATAAATAGAACATTTCAGAGATCGGCTGTTTCATAAATAATGAAATTCGAAAGAAGAAGAATTTATAGACGGAAAATTAAAATTAAACATCTTAAAAACAAGAAAACATTTATGACAGATATTTCAAGCTTAACTGTTTCCATATATTGTGCATTAATCCTAATATTAGATATTTCCAAATAAAGATGTTTACCATTCCTTTAAAATTTTAGTGAATTATTTATCTTTATGCACACAGTGTTTATTTTCATGGAAAAATTCTTAAAATTATTTTGATAAACAATAATAGAGATAAGTTTTATCAGGGATTAAAATGTGAACTGTGCACTGTACAGTTTATAGGTAAAATCCACTGTACACTGTACAGTTTATAGGTAAAATACACTGTACACTATACAGTTTATAGGTAAAATCCACTGTACACTGTTCACTGATAAGTGGAGTGTACACTGTACAGAAGATACTTATTATTCATACTTTTTTCCAAATAAAAACTATTTACTTTTATTTTAGGAACAATTTAATTTTAAGTCGAGAACCCTTTAGGATCATGAACTTTAGGAACATGAACTTTAGGATCATGAACTTTAGGATCATGAACTTTAGGATCATGAGCTTTTAGCTTTTATTTGTATATAAAGAGGGACGCTGAAATTAATTGAAATGATTTGAGTCTTTGCCACAAACTCTGAATTTATAATCCCTATAGCTTTGGAACCCAATGTCGTACGTCTTTAATATTTCAAACTTATATCACTTGATCTAACAGAATTCATTTTTTGAAATAGCTAAGGTCTACGACATTGGAATCCAAAGATATATGGTGTAGAAAAGCCGAGTTTGTGGCAAAGACTCAATTCCTTTCCTGCACACTGAACGTTACAATATATACACGCAGTTTGATATAATCACGTTTAATCCTGTACACTGCACAGTTTACATGATTCTATATAACCTGAAGTGTGCAAATATTCATGATTTGAAGAATACTAATTCACGGTTACAGAGTCATGTTACAATTACAGTTTTCAAACATATACGCAATTCAACGAAAAGTTTCAAGATATCAAAATACGCAAACAATCACAAAACATTGCGTCAAAGAAAACATAATTTACCAGGAAAAGCGATTGTTATTGTTTGTGGGCAGCCTGCATGCAGTAAGGTACCCTTGAGACTTCAATATCATTATGTATCGACAATTCTGACCATTCTGGCCCTTTTACTTTTGAAATGGGCTAACCTGTGCTTATAGAACAAATTATTATAAATGTTTTCAAATAGATACACAGTCCCTTTAAAATTCTGAAATCTCTGGAAAAAGACTGTTATTTCATAGTATGTAAAGATTCGCTTTTATTTCGGAAGGGGGGGGGGGGGGGGGGCAGTAGTTCTCCCAGGAATTCTTGCACAAAGGATAAAACGAGGTAGCGAAGGTAAACAAATGAGTTTGCCCCGATCTTAACGGGAATGTGTTTTTTTCATCTAAAGTCGCCACTCAAAAGCTTATCGTCTTTTTTTTAAAGAATATTTTTGGAATATTTAAAAAACCATTGCTTTTCCACCTGAACAACCAGGACAGAGTAATTCAAAAACTGGTTTTTAATCTTCAAATATTTNGGGGGTTGATGTTGTTAACCAATAATATAGTATTTTTAGTAATTAGAAATAGTATTGTTAATTGGAATGACATAAGACTTTAATACAAACTTAAAACAAGGATGACAGAAGATACTGCAAAGAAACAAAACTGCAATGGTAAAAGAAACTGCAATGGTAAAAGAAACTGTAATGGTAAAAGAAACTGAAATGGTAAAAGAAACTGCAATAGTAAAAGAAACCGCAATGGTAAAAGAAACTGCAATGATAAAAGAAACTGCAATGCTAAAAGTAACTGCAATTGTAAAAGTATCTGCAATGATAAAAGAAACTGCAATGCTAAAAGAAACTGCCATTGTAAAAGAATCTGCAATGATAAAAGAAACTGCAATGCTAAAAGAAACTGAAATTGTAAAAGAATCTGCAATGATAAAAGAAACTGCAATGGTAAAAGAAACTGCAATGGTAAACAAAACTGCAATGGTAAATATGTAGAACAACAAAATCAAATAGAACCACAATTCAATGGTTATTAGAACAGCAATAACAATTTCGGATCTGTAATGATAAATGGTAATGCAATGGTGAAGGGAACTGCAATTGTAAAAGGAACTGCAATTACCATTGAATTTGAAATAGTAAATGGTACCGATATGGTAAATGGAACTTCAATCATAAATGGAAATTGCAAAGGTAAAAGGAATTACATTGGTTTTGATGGAACTGCATTAACACAAATAAAATTGCAATTATTAATGGAACAATGATAAATGGTAAAAGGAACAGATACGGTAAATGGAACAGATAATGTAAATGAAACAGACATGATAAGGGGAATAGATATGGTAAATGGAACAGATATGATAAAAGGAACAGATACGGTAAATGGAACAGATACGGTAAATGTAACAGATATGATAAAAGTAACAGATACGGTAAATGTAACAGATATGATAAAAGTAACAGATATGGTAAATGGAACAGATATGATAAAAGTAACAGATACGGTAAATGGAACAGATACGGTAAATGGAACAGATATGATAAAAGTAACAGATACGGTAAATGTAACAGATATGATAAAAGTAACAGATATGTTAAATGGAACAGATATGATAAAAGTAACAGATATGGTAAATGGAACAGATATGATAAAAGTAACAGATATGGTAAATGGAACAGATATGATAAAAGTAACAGATACGGTAAATGTAACAGATATGATAAAAGTAACAGATATGGTAAATGGAACAGATATGATAAAAGTAACAGATATGGTAAATGGAACAGATATGATAAAAGGAACAGATATGGTAAATGGAACAGATATGGTAAATGGAACTTCAGTCGAACTGCAAAGGTAAAAATAATTGCAATGGTGAAAATGGAACTGCATTATAAAGATGGAACTGCAATGATATATCGAACTGCAAAATGAATTGGAACAGACATGATAAATGGAACAGATACGGTAAATGGAACTTCAATCGAACTGCAAAGGTAAATGGGATTGCAATGGTGAAAATGGAACTGCATTGGTATAGATGGAACTGAATAATATACAGAATTGCAAAATGAAATGGAACAGACATGGTAAATGGAACAGATACGGTAAATGGAACAGATATGGTAAATGGAACAGATATGGTACATGGAACTTCAATCGAACTGCAAAGGTAAAAGGAATTGCAATGGTGAAAATGGAACTGATTTGGTGAAAATGGATCTGCATTGGTATAGATAAAACTGCATAAGGAATGAGAACAAATATGGTAAATGAAACAGATACGGTAAATGGAACAGATATGGTAAATGGAAAAGATACGGTAAATGGAGCGGATGTGGTAAATGGAACAGATATGGTAAATGGAACAGATATGGTAAACAGAATTTACAGTTTGAACACAAAAAATGGAGTTCTCAAAACAAATCACGTATACATATTACATATGCATGTTCTTGTTTTTGTTTGTTTAGTATGATAATCAATCGTTTGTTAGAAGTATGTAAGCAGGCAGGCAGGCCTTTAACTGCCTGATAATATATATAACCCAGACAGAGTTCACAGAATATGTTTGCACTTTAGAATCCTGCTGGGAACTGGACCTTTAGATAAAACATGCACTGCTGCTTTAAACAAGGCGGTTTAATAGATATAGATTTATATATATCTTTATATATATAGAGTGAGAGGGAAAAAGATAATAGATAGATAAATAGATAAATGATTAGATAAATAGAAAGACAGATAGGATAGATATATTGATGGATAGAGGGAACAAATGATTTTAACAAGGTTGTTAGATAAAAACTTATATATTAAAAAAATAAAAAATGAAAAATGTAGATAGAGCTATAGATGTATTGAAATATTGAGAATTAGACAGATAAATAGATATATAGATGGATATGTAGACAGATAAACAAAAACAATATTTTAGAAAATTCAACTCATTTTTTTTATTGTATGTTTGTTTGAACGCGGAAACAAAAATATTATACAACGAAAGATAAGAATTGTTATTTCCAGTAAACAACATCAAGAACTTGAGAAGTAGAAATTCTTGGAAGATCTAGGTTTGATGACGAGACTTGTGGATTTCAACAGTAAAAAACAAGCACAATATGGCATTCTCAATTCTCATATATTTTATCCCACTGATGAAGTTATTAGTATAATCTACACGATGATATCTTATTAGTATAATCGACACGATGATATCTTATTAGTATAATCGACATGATGNCGAGATTTGATCGTAACAACCCGATCATGTCCTGGGGACAAAAAAATCTCTTTTAAAAAAAGTATAATAGACATGATGATATCTTATTAGTTTAATCGACACGATGATATCTTATTAGTATAATCGACACGATGATATATTATTAGTTTAGTCGACACGATGATATCTTATTAGTATAATCGACATGATGATATCTTATTAGTATAATCGACATGATGATATCTTATTAGCATAATCGACACGATGATATCTTATTAGTATAATCGACACGATGATATCTTATTAGTTTAATCGACTCCCAGTTTTATAACTTTATATCCTGTATAAAGCTGCAGTCTTTGCTAACAAAAAATTAATAGGCTCAATGTATAATTCTCAATATTTTAGTTTCAGTCTCCGTACTTTAAATTCAAAACTAGTTAAAACCAGTTAGAAGTACACGGAGGTAGTGGGACAAATGCATTTTGGACTACAAAATATCTTTCTGATGGTTCTTAATATATCTTCTTCTCACTATCATACATAACACAGGTTTAAAACATTTTAGTCTTAAGTTTCGGGTTTTTTCTTAGACTGCCCCCGATTCTTAAATGAAAGATGCGACAACAAATTAGAATTTTATAAATTGCAGAAAAAGGCATCATATAGAGTCAAAACTGTCAAAATAATGAAGAGTTAGTGTTAAAAAGAGGTGAATATAATAAAAAAGGCATTTTTCTAAACTCAAAGAAATCCTGTAAGAGAGATATGAAAAGTATTAATATTAAAAGTTTGCTCACATTCTTTAGAAGAAAGTTGTTCCCAATAAAGGTTATACATTACAATACACTTTTTTAAGAAAACAACAGAAATAATCATTAAAACTGTTAAACTATCTCTGTACTTTTATTTCACTTTAAAACGCATAAGCTGCGTCAGATCTAGTTAGAAAAACTGAAATGAAACACACTTTTATTAATAAAGGTTTCTTGTGAGATTTGCATCTTACTTGAAAACTTTTAAAAAATAAAATTTTTAACTAAGAAATATTACTAAATATCAAATTGAAGTGTTTTTTATTCTTATCTGACAACAGCATTCTTACGCTTTTCCGGACCTACGTAGAGTGCGTACACTAAATGACGCAAATTGCGCAGGTATAATTTAGGTCTATTATCTGCCTGAGCCAAGCCCTCACTGCTTTTTAGCCAACTATCTATCTAACTAACTAATATCTAACTATCTATCTATCAAACTAGCATCCAATCGTTTCAAGATTAAGAAAACATAAAAATTCCTTATCAAGGAAAGGCTGGGTTTGCGAAAAGGGATATGGCTTTATTAACAGGAATAAATTCTAATCTAAACATGTTGTTTGGTGGGTGTCATATCATTTGAAATATAGTCCAAAAAATTATATTCCATAATATCAATATTTGAAGGCTAGGGCAGGTTACGACCATTTCTGGACCGAGCGCTGCGGCTAGGACAGGTTAGGGGGCCAGGCGCTGTGGCTACGGGTAGGGCTAAGCTTTGTCCCTTCGAACCTATCGTTCTTTCACGAGAACGATCCCATCGTTCCGAAAAAAAATAATAAACACATAGAACGCGTTCTTAAAAATATTGGAACGATAATTAATAGAACGAACGTGGAACGAGCGGAAATTGTTTGAAAAGAATGTTGAAATAAACAAATAAAGGTTTCAAAGGTACATCGGACATGCCATGATGCCACTCTATAAATAGAGGGTCACTTGAAATTACGCATGTATTCCATTTAAGTATAATTACATCAAATAAAAAATATTTTTAAAATCTCACTTTTGCCCATAACTTAAAAAATTTCCTTAAAAAGCTTTAATCAATACAGTCTTCAGTGTAAATAAAGATTTGATATCATAATTTATTTAACAAATTCTATGAAAATATAGATATTTTTAAAGTAAAATTTACATCTCTATTTTTCACCCCTTGAAGCTTACTAGCTACACCACTGCAGTATTAAGAGGGAGTGTCTGATGAGTGCACTTAAGAAAAATTACCTAAATAATTGTTTAACACTCGGGATGGAACCGTTCTCGACTAAGAACTAAAAGAACGGAACGGAACGTGGATGGAACGATTGGAAAAAGAACGAACGATCTAGCTGAAGGCCCTCGTTCTAGAACAGAACGGAACGATTTTTAAAAAGTTGGAACGTGACCATCCCTAACTAGGGGAAGTTGCGTTGCGGATAGGCAAGGTTAGGAGGCCGGCGCTCGGCCACAGATCTTTAAAATGATGATGCCCATGTAATGTTTTTTAATTAGTTCATTTGAAAATAGTTAATTTTTATTGTGTTCATTTGTACTAAAGTTTAAACGGACTAAAACCCCATTTTGCGATGTTAGTTCAATTGAACATTATATCATTTGGCCTCTAGTTCAATCACTTCTAAAAGTCTATTTTTTATTTATATTATCATTATCAATGCAGTAGAGTTTTTTTCCTCAAAATGGTAAAACAAAAGTTCGCTATGACATGAGCAACACCTTTAAAATAATCCTAAAAGTATAGATTTCCTCGCAAATTTGTAGTTAGCCGAGTTCGATTAGAGTTCTCGAAAGTTCGAACTGTCCTCGCTATTTCAAACATGTCGAGACAACAACGTACATAATCTCTTGTGTATAGAGATAAAAATCGAATTCCTTATAAAATAATATTTGTCTTTTGAAAGACAAGTACATGGAATCTAATTTTTATTTTGGAAATTCTAAAACATTTTCGGAACTTTACATATTTTTAACAAATACTTATCTTTAAAAAGATGAATAAATTAGATTGTGATATGTTTAAAATTTCTATGCTTTATTGACTGAATATATAGAAACATGTAGTTTTGTAATTTGTTATTATATCTATATATTTTAATAATTTACACTGCACTTTTTTCTTCACAAATTGTACTTTGACTCAGGTTAAGGTTAAATATGTTTTTATTATTAAATTCTGAACATTTTCTTGTTAATCTCAGGATTTTATTTCATGGCAAAACTAATGTCAGGAATAATACTAGGCTTCCATGCTAAATGATATAAGCTATAGTCAAAGGATTTCTTTAAGAAAATTAAACATTTTTTACTCAATTATGTCTCATTCTTTGATTGGGGAACTCGAGAGAACCACGGAAATGTTCTAAGCTTGGTTTTGATATTCTTAATTTAGTGGGTCGACTTGTATAGATAAAATCGTAATTTAAGACCAATCGCGGGTAAATGACGGTAGTAACAATGATTAAACTGGGCAACGCCGGGCACTTTAGCTTTAATAATTATACAATTTTACGAAACTCTCCATTTTATCAAAAATTCTACAAAACTGACTTTTCCATCTTTATCCAGATCCATTTCCTAAATGAAATTTGACTGAAAGGGACTGCAGACATAATTTCAAGTGAGTGCCGTATGTGATTAACAACGGTCCCCTTTAAATCTTTATCTAAGTAACATTGACAAAGTTATTGTTGTTTTTATTTGAAATGGTAACTTTGTCAATCGTTTATTTTCTTTTTTTAAAGAAGGATCACTTGAAATTAGATCAACAGACTCTTTAACTTTGGTTATTTATAAACGAGCTAGAAACACTTCAAAGAAATTCAAATTTTTTTACCCCGATATTTTTGCAACTTGATATTGTAAACCTTTGATATGTAAAACTTAAACTTTTTGGCCTGAACTCAGAGTACAAAGTTTTAAATATTAAATGTAAAACAACATCAGGTTGCAACATTAATCAAACAGGACAAAATCTTATAAGATAGAAAAAGTTGTGAATAAATATATCGCTAATTTTCCATAAGTCACGTTTCCTCGGCTATAATGGAACAAAGTGGACATATTGACACAAAAGAAATAAAATCTCTTAACAGATTTTAAAAATTACAAGAAGCAATCTTTTAAAGAAAAATATAAAAAAAAATATTTTGCTTAAAATAGAACTCTGCCTTTAAGTAATTAATTTTGCAGAGCTGTGTTTGTGATTACTCTTCCAATCTTCTCCACTTTTCTGTGATATGCAAAGTACTTAGAAAAATCAACGGTTCGCCATTCGTTTTTCCGTTTTCCCTCTCCTCCAATCCTCATTTTCTTTGATTCAAATATTTTGTAATTTTTTATGTAGAGCTTATCATTTAAAATAGCCCTGGTTGGCTAGATAAGTCCTGACTAATAAACATATTATTCAAGAAATCATTAGTCGAAATATAGTTTAAAATCTATATTAGAATTAGTGGTGAGTTTTCGGTTACAATTCCCATAAAAGATTATATTTCCTTGACAAAGTAATCTCCCCAGTTCTGCCGTCTATTGTCTGTACGCTATACTGTACAGTGTACTGCCCAGTTCTGCCGTCTATTGTCTGTACGCTATACTGTACAGTGCACAGTGTACACTTTGCCTTATCTCTGTTTAAGACAGTCCGTTACTTCAAATGAACCTGAGTTTTCAGTGCTAAGTATGGACATTTACCTGAATACATTTCTCTGCTTCAAGCTCTGAGTTTCTAATTGTTCCCATCCTCTTCAATACTTCAACCATCTCATCCCTGATATATAATCCTCTTCAATACTTCAACCATCTCATCCCTGATATATAATCCTCAAAACAACAACTTTCAGGGCTATGAAGACGACTTTAAAGAGATTGTGTAATTATTTGAAAATACCAATAAGAGGTTTTTAGAAAAGAAACGTCTATAGCTGACTTTAAAATCAAACATGATATTTGAGTAAAATGTCTGATTTTCAAGTAATCATTATAATTTTACCAAAAAGTAAAACTTTCTGGATTTTAATGGGACAGTACGCGAACTTTAGTTGTGTTCCTTATTCCAAAATTACGGTGTACTTTTTTGGAAATAACTGCACAGCCCCTTTCAATAATTTCTCTACTTTTAACTTTTTTTAAAATTACTGTTTTTTTTATTTTATTTGTGACCTGGTGATAAACCCGTCTTGATCAAGGTCGTAGCCTCGAAATGCTTCGAGAATCTCTTCTTCTAAAATAAAATAAAAAATCATTTAACTATTTATTTTGCTTTTGAGAAAGAATATTTAAAATTCGGTGATGGTGATGGACCAAACCTCTGTAGAGTAAAAAAGTAGATGTTATTTCCACATTTATTGAAAATATATTTCGGTCTGGGTTGGCCCTCGTCAGTTCTAACGATATAATAACCATCAAAATCGATAAAAAAAATTAAAAAATGTAAAAAATCACAAGAAGATAAACAAACAAAAAAGATTATTCAAAATAAAAATTTGGGCTGTCAAATGGACATAAGGGAAACGAATTCAGATTATGAGATGGAAAAAAGATAATTTGCAAATATTCACTTTTAAAAAATGTTTTAAGACAATTATTATTCATTGAGATTGTTTCTTCACAAAGATTAAAAACAAACTGTGTAGATGTGTGATTTTAAAGAATTGGACATAAAAAAACTTTTTTTAAAAAACATACTGAATTACAGTTTACAATATTATAGAAGGATATTATTAGATTATGGTAGAATCAAATATTTAACCTGGTACCTCATCCGCCATATTGAATTTACAGATATTTAACCTTGTTCCTCATCCGCCATATTGGATTTACAGATATTCAACCTGATTCCTCATCAAGCATATTGGATTTAAAGATATTTAACCTTGATCCTCATCCGCCATATTGGATTTAAAGATATTTGCCTGGTTACTCATCCGCCATATTCCAGATTTACAGTTATTTACCTTGTTCCTCATCCGCTATCTTGCATTTACAAATATTTAACCTTGTTCCCCATCCGCAATATTGGATTTAAAGATGTTTACCTGGTTCCTCATCAACCATATTGGATTTACGGATATTTAACCTGGTTTCTCATCAGCCATATTGAATTTACAGATATTTACCTGGTTCCTCATCTGCCATATTGGATTTACAGTTATTTACCTGTTTCCTCATCCGCCATATTGAATTTTCAGATATTTAACCTGGTTCCATATCCGCCATATTGGGTTTAATTAGATATTTAACCTGGTTCCTCATCCGCCATATTGGATTTAATTAGATATTTAACCTGGTTCCTCATCCGCCATATTGGATCTACAAAATATTCTCCATTGCTGAAGAAACTCTTCCAAATCAAGACTAAAGATTCTAGAAATTATTTTAACTTTCTAAAACTAAATTTCATTCATTCTGTGAAATCAAACTTTTAAATGCTTTTTATGTGAATTTCTAGAATTCCTTCCATCCTTGTTCTGCTCACAGGCTCTCACTAGATTCTACCAAATTATTGTTTAAGTTTAATTAAAGATTAAAGTAGGATGATCCCACCTAAGTTTGACACCGATATAATCACAGATTTGACATTTAACTGAGAGGAACTGATCAAATTATATATTAGTCCCACTCATGGGTTAAATACCAAATATTAGATATCAAATGAAATTGACAACAAATCAAATAAACTGCAGAGAGTACTATTTAGTAAAGAGTACATCTACTAAAACGGACTCTGAGTGTAACTTCAAGTGACCCCCCTTAACTAATCATCGAGGCGAAGTAACGGAAGTGTAAGTACGGTAGGGTGTATGTACAACAGAACAAGCTCTGACGTTACATGCATACCTCGAAAATCCCGAATATTCTAGTTTCTATAAATTAAGTCTGTATCGATCAGTCTGGTATCCTTGCTCAATCAAAGGTTTAAAGGTTAATGTTGTGAATCAGACATGCCATTCTACTAATGGACGGTCATTTAAAAATAACGCCAACAGTCACTTGAAAGGGTAACATACTTAAATAATTTTTAGATATTTAGATTAATATTTTAAAATCTTTATAAAAACTAAAACAAAGACAACTACAGTGTATCCCACGAAACATGACAGTTGGTGAATAGTCTTGAATGGCTTCTTTCACATACTGTATAAGATACTAAAGACTTTTTGCAGTTTATTTCTTTAAAAAATGTTTAACTTATGTGAAATCAATTTTACTATAATACAACTGTCATATAAAAAATGTTATTAGTCTCTTTAGTATCAAACATCTTATTGAATTATGGAAGACATTTTAAACTATTTATGTTTCGTGGGACACCCTGTATAATGTCGTCTTCCTATTTCACAGTTTTATCAAATAAAAATGTTATTTGAAAAAAAAATAAGGTAAATATTAAGCATAAATAAGAGACCTGAACTTGTGGGCAATCCTTCTGTCCTCCAAAGGACTCTAAACAAATTGTCAAATTTTTTATATATTCTTTTATTTGTTTAAACTATATGTTTATGACCCCTCTCTAACTAATGTAAATAGAGTATCATACTAGGCATTAACAGTTTTACAATCTTAAGCACGAAAAAACCATTCTAACAATCTTAAAGGGACCGTTCACTTATTTGGGTGATTTCATGATAAACTAAACGGCCTATTAGCTGTTAATTAAATGTGTATACAAAGACGACGTTCCCTTCGCAATCAATTAATCACTACGCAATTTCCGTTCTTGGATAACTCCGCGTTCGATATTAATAAAATATATACTATCTCACTTGCAATGATGTATTTGTGAAAAATCGGAAATAGGGTTTTTTATTAAATTAACGTTAATATTCTTTTATTTGTTGATATTATAATGTTTATGACCACTAAAACCAATGAATGCGCAAAATGTATCAGTCTATATAAGTATTAGCCGTGTTCAGCAAGCAAAAAGTGCATCTAGAGCACGAAAAAAACATGTTTACCTATGAGAGCTAGCACCTCCCCAGCATTAACTCTGTTGTCCTTGTCCCCGTCAAATAATCTTTAATCAAACAACTTGAAAATAGTTTAATTTAATCTTTCTTGATTACAGGGTGTCAAACATACATCTTGAATACAGTTTAATAATCTTACTCGATTACAGGGTGTTATAGAGGTCAGAGGACGGACTCTATCGAAACTAGGTTAGAAGTATTCCAATATATATTTCTTTATATCCAGCAACTTTTTATAACTCCTAAAAACTGATCACACGAGTATAAGGATAATCCCGCGTTCCTCTTCTGTTGTGGAACTCTGTTTTGGAGGCCGCAAAACATCTTCTTCCACACTACCCCCCCCCCAGCGTAGAGGCCGGAGGGTTTACCAAATTATAACTGGAGACAGGTTAAAAATGACTGATTTCCTTCTTCTTGGCGGAGACATGGAGGAAGCGGAATCAACAGGTTTTCGAGGTCGTCCACGAGGTCGAGGAGCTGGAGGAGCTTGTCTAACTGCACGAGGGGGACGACCACGTCGAGGAGGCAACTCTGGAGTATCTTCNAATTTGGTCTGCGACTGAGTAACCTGGGAGTTCCTGAAGGCGGACTCAGCGTGCAAAAACCAAAGATCAGGGTCATCCGTCCAAAAATCTGGAAGTTTGACAGCTAACTTTGCGACGAACTGCGAGGTGGGTGTGGCAGCCGGTACATCCGTCATCTTCACGAAGTTAGAAATAAAGTTCGGAGTACTGGAAAAAAATCACTGAATGTTCTTCGTCGGGGTCACCAATATAGAGGTCAGAGGACGGACTCTATCGAAACTAGGTTAGAAGTATTCCAATATATATTTCTTTATATCCAGCAACTTTTTATAACTCCTAAAAACTGATCACACGAGTATAAGGATAATCCCGCGTTCTTCTTCTGAATAGACTTTAATAATCTTGATTACAGGGTGTCAAACATACATCTTGAATACAGTTTAATAATCTTACTAGATTACAGGGTGTCAAACAGACATCTTGAATACAGTTTAATAATCTTACTCGATTACAGGGTGTCAAACAACTTGAACAGAATTTAATAATCTTACTCGATTACAGGGTGTCAAACATACATCTTAAATACAGTTTAATAATCTTACTCGATTACAGGGTGTCAAACAACTTGAATAGACTTTAATAATCTTACTCGATTACAGGGTGTCAAACATACATCTTGAATACAGTTTAATAATCTTACTTGATTACAGGGTGTCAAACATACATCTTGAATACAGTTTAATAATCTTACTCGATTACAGGGTGTCAAACAACTTGAATAGACTTTAATTATCTTGATTACAGGGTGTCAAACATACATCTTGAATACAGTTTAATAATCTAACTTGATTACAGGGTGTCAAACAACTTGAATAGCATTTAAAAATATAAAAATATCGTACTTTTCAAATTAATCAACAATATTTCGAACATTATTTAGAAAGAAGGAATGTATTTAAACTCGGAAGTTCAATCAAACTTTAGGCTAAAGTCAAATAAAGGTTTTAAATTGAGTTCACTTATATACCCTGCAGCCCTATATTCATACATTTACAAGTTTAAAACTTTTAAACTTTCTAAAAAGAAAGTTTATGGATCTTAACGGGAAAACTTTTATCAAAACCTATTTAATAGTTCTTGGAAAATGGAAAATTTTAAAACAAATGGAAAAAAAAGTTTTAATTGTCTTTGTTGATTACCATTTACAAACAAAGTGTCATAAAGTAATTTAATTTTTGCCACCCTGCACTCTCATTTTCTATTCCGTATTTCTTTGCAACCTAATATATCGAAGATATTTTGTCAATTGTTCCTTTAAAACTAAAGCGGAGAAAAATGCTTTACAGTTCTAAAGTAGGATGAATCTATGTGCATTGTCAGGATATTTTTGGGGCTTTTTACTGATTACTATTTACAGAAATATCGTATTGATATAAAAGTATTAGCGATTTAATCATGATTTAGCTGTGGTTTATCTACTTTTTTCTTGGCTTTTCCCTCTTAAAATACGTGCAAATCGTCTGACTTTTCAAACTTAAACATGTTTTTTATATTGAGTTAAAAATGTAAAATGTAAATATTAGAATAAATAATGAAACAAGTTGTAATTGTTCCTGAAAGCACTCAGAAGATCTGCTTGAGTTGTGTTTGAGAGTTTGCGATCTAAAGTCATTCTTAGAATTCTAGAAATAATAATAATATATCAAGTTAAATTTTTTAATAATTCTTTTCCTATAGTATTTGTGTGGGTGTGAGGGAACGGACAGGATAAATAACATTTAGAAGTAAAATAACAGAACTGTACACTACATAATACATATGATACAAACTCTAATTTTTAATCCATTTATCTTTGCAGCTTGATGGTATATAACCTTAAACTTTTCAATCGTGTAGTCTTGACAATGTGATTAAAAAGTTAGAATTGGTGGCGCGTGTTAAGTTCCTATATATAAATGTACAATAAAGTTTAAAAAGGGAATAAGAATTTTTTTGATTTATATTGATTCATTCAATTTATACGATTTTCTACCTTTACTAATCTAAAGTAAGTATCTAAAATCACTTGATTACTAATTGAAGCAAGAAACTAAACTCCTTTCCACAAAATAGGAGACGTAATCTTAAGTGAGTGGCATGTCCGATTCATAATGGTACCACTTAAATCTCTGCCTTTATAACAATAATGAAGAAATTTGATTTCTTTTTTGAAAAGTAAAAAAAAACTCTAAAAAAGAATTGAGTTTTTGCCACAACCTTTGATTTTTTAATCCCAATATCTTTGCAACCCAATGTCGTAGACCTTAGATATTTCAAACTATTTATTCTGTTAATTTTAAGGTTTAGAGAAACAAAAAATGAAAAAAATCGATTTTAACCTCGAAAAATGAGAATATCTTATTTATCCCTGATCTGCCAAATGTTTAATCTCTTGTTCAACGAAATAACCAACCTTTGATTCCGTACTTTTTTATTTACAGGGAAGATAATTTCTTATCCTCTCTGTGATCCAGACAGATTTTGAAACATAAACATTATTGCGAACTCTCTAACAATTTTTAATAAAAAAGTTTAAACAAGTAAACTACATACACCGAGTTTAATATTTGATCTAAGACAAATCAAAACATGTACAATTGTACAATGTACACACAGCTCTAATGAGATGTCATCAAATATATTATATTTCATCGTTTCTTTCCGAGTCTAAATGTAAAGTGTAAAGTTGGTAAAATGTTTAATAATTTCAATTTATCTGCATTTTAAATCACATAGGGCTTTCTACTCTGTGCAGGCGATTTTAAAAAATTCAATAAAATACGACTCAGGTCTAAGCTGTCATTGGGCCTCATTTACGGCTTGAGCTTTCGGATTTAAGTTGCATCTAATTTTCCACAGAGTTGAGTTCATAAAACCGGTTTAATAATGTATTTGGTGGATTTTAATTGTTGGAATTGGCGCATTCCGAGTTTTTTTATGAGAACAAAACTCAGCATTGAGTCTTATTCCCCTCTAATACCAACCAAGGTCGGTTTTATTTATATTGGGCCTAACTCCGTAATTCGAGCCTAAGATTTCACAGCGTCATTCACGTGACACAAGCTGTCGTCAGAGTTGGGTCTTAGATTGGGGTTTTAAGCTGGGTTTAAGGAATTAAGACCCGAGCCGAAGCTTTTAAATCGCTAAAGCTGGGGAACAGTTTTCAATCTGTATACTGATGTCGCTAAGCTCTGTTTTTTCTACTTAATTATAAGGTCCTTGAAATTTATCAGCCAAGGATTTTATGGAAGCTTTGCTTGATAATACATATTCATGGAAGCATGCTCGGATTAAAAAAAATTTTAAAAATTAAAAACTTTTAAAAATTTTTTAAAACTACAGTCTATGAGCCTATCAATTCAACGCAGACCAAAAAACAATTTGTCATTCTCTAGATTTTAATAAATTAACAACTTTTTAAAATCTACTTATACATCTCTTCCTTCCAAACTAAAATCAAAAAACATTTTTTATTGCAAAGTGTATATTCACGTAGATTTTTTTTATGAAATCAAAATAAAGTTAGCCGTACAAATCTACACATTTGTTGCTTGTGCTGTCTGAGATGAACTTCAAAACTGACAATGATTGTTTACAAATAATCAAAATATAACATAAACATCTAAAGAGCTAGGAGGGAGCTTTCTAACAGGGATAAACTATTCCCGGATATTTACAAATACAAAAGTTTTCAAAATCTACCAAAAAAAAGTCGGAAACTAAATTCATTTTTGAATTTTCGAATTTTACCTGAAGTATTTTGCACATTTCAGCCCCATACTGAGTGGCAACAAATATAGGTTCGAAGATATATATTTAAAGGGGGGAAGGAGGGGGGAGGGGGTCCTTTCCTAAAGGCGAGACAATACCAACCAAAAAAGACGATAATAATAATGTGAGTTGTTCTCTACTAGCGTCAACAAAATCAAATATAGTTAATACGCGTTTAATGACCAGAAATAAACAGGCTAAAGAATAAATAGGATTTTATTGTTTGAAGATCGGGCGTAAAAGAAGAAACTTCAATTTCTAAACGTGCCCGAGAAATGTAAAATGTATCTCTTGAGTTTCTTGTTTAAAAATCAACTGACGTTGATCAGATCTTAATATAAACAAGAACCTTTCATGCTTTTAAAGGACAAGGAAACATGCTTTTAAAGGACAAGGGAACATGCTTTTAAAGGATAAGAGAACATGCTTTTAAAGGACAAGGGAACATGCTTTTAAAGGACAAGGGAACATGCTTTTAAAGGACAAGGGAACATGCTTTTAAAGGACAAGGGAACATGCTTTTAAAGGACAAGGAAACATGCTTTTAAAGGGCAAGGGAACATGCTTTTAAAGGACTAGGGAACATTTTTAAAGGACAAGGAAACATGCTTTTAAAGGACAAGGGGGAACATGCTTTTAAAGGACAAGGGAACATGTTTTTTAAGTACAAGGGAACATGCTTTTAAAGGACAAGGGAACATGCTTTTAAAGGACAAGGGCACATGCTTTTAAAGGGCAAGGTAACATGCTTTTAAAGGACAAAGGAACATGCCTTTTTTACAGCCATGCAGAAATGTTCTCAGCCGATTTTTTTCTTGCCCAAGTTGCTTTAAATTATGTTTTTTCAAATATAACAGAATATCTTTATGAAAAGCATGATTTTTGAAATTTGTAAATTAGACTAAGGTGAAAATACAAGGTTCAAATGAATATTATTTACGTATTATTGGCGTGTGTATTTGAAATTTTAGTCCTACTCCTAAGGCATAGCTTAGAGAGACAAAAGAAAGTTCTAGGATAGATAATTTTAGTTTTTAAGATAGGTATAGTTTATAAAAATAAGGTTTTCATATTTATGTTTTAAGTAAGATCCTTTCAGCGCCAGGATTTTACGACTTTTCCGATAAAATTTTTCTTTCTCATAGCAAGAAAATCTTTCTAAAACAAGAGAGCTCAAGATAGATTCTCCTGTTAAGCAAGAATACACTTTGGGCTTTTGTAAGTAATGATAAAAGGAAATCTTTAATGGCGAATCTACTAGAACAGAAAACAGTGCCTCAGGAGAAACAGAATAAATGATCTAAAAAAATATCTTTAATATTTTCTTCTTGGTAATTGATCTCGGTCAGTGTACTGCACATTACTGCAGAGCCCAAAACTAAAGACAGGATATCGTTGTGAAAACCAGTTTTGGAACCCAGGTTTCACAAATGGTTTTACCCAGTTTTGTAGATATCAATCTTTTTATTTTTAAATATTATTTTATTTAGTTTCTTCATATTTTAGCATTTTTTTCGATTCAAAATCTACACAAATAATAAGACCCCAAAAAGGAAATTCGGGAGTTTTGTTCAACAATACCTTATAAATTTCGGGCTTAGAACGCACCGAAAGCTTATTTGGGGGTGTACTCATTTCTCTTTTTGGAGTTGGACACTTTTGAATTGACAAAACTGATTTAATTCGGTTCAAATGAGATGAACTCATTCTTCCCAAGACTTGCACATGACACAAGTGACAAAAACTACTTCTCTTGTGGATTGTGGTTTTATTTAGGTTAGATCAAGTTGAAAACTCCTTTTTAAAATTATAATTAGATAAATTAATATTTTACAAAAATATTTATTTCATGTATGTTTAACAACATTTTTTGCATAGTAAAGTAGTACTTTAAATTTATAAACACCAAAATATTGAATTAACAATAACATTCATATAATCATGTTTAGTGAAGTAGAGGAAATATGGTTTAATTTTGTAAAATGTATTTTTGATATATTTTCCATATGAGTTGAGATTCTCTTTAGGCAGTCAGTAACTCTTGAAAAATGAAAAAAAGTCAAACCAGACATCTTTTCAAATGTCGTCCTCTGTTGGCATACAACATTTCTATAATCTCAAAACAAAAGTAATCTTAATTTGAAGAAAAAAATTTCACTAATGGACGTCCTTAATTCCATTGGGTCTTAGGACACCCTGAGCTGAAAACTTTAGAATTGTGGAAATCGATATCAATGATTGATCTCCTCTTAAGATTATTTTATTCATTAGTTTGTATCCAGGAGAGTTTCTAAAATTTAACCAATCAGAGTAATGTATAAAGATGCCCGAACAGCCAATCAGAAGCCAGGAAACTTGTAATTTTTGTAATTTTAATGAGAGAATTCTTATCGGTCGGCATCCAGTAGAGGTGTAAAAAAAAGAGTATCCATAGTGGATATTAAGATTAAGCAGTCTGTATTAAGGGCATCAAATTCTAAAGGTTTCAGCTTGTACTGTTTACAGTTTACAAGCAGAGATTACATGAGATTTATTGATGAGACGAGATAATATGAGGAGATCAATTTTAGACAGATGTTGTAGAGATGCCATTACTTCCATCTACATCCTAGAAAATAATAATTCTATTAATTCCATTCTCATCCTAGAAAATAATAATTCTAATAATTCCATTCTCATTCTAGAAGACAATAATTCTATTAATTCCATTCTCATCCTAGAAAATGATAATTCTATTAATTCCATTCACATCCTAGAAAACAATAATTCTATTCATTCCATTCACATCTTAGAAAATAATAATTCTATTAATTCCATTCACATCCTAGAAAACAATAATTCTATTAATTCCATTCACATCCTAGAAAATAATAATTCTATTAATTCCATTCACATCCTAGAAAATAATACTTCTATCAATTCTATTCACATCTTAGAAAATTAAAATTTCATTAATTCCATCCATATCCTTGAAAACAATTATTACATTACTTCCATCCACATCCTAAAAAATAATAATTCCATTAATTTCATTCATGTCCTAGAAAACAATTATTTAATTAATTCCATCTACATCTTAAAAAATAATAATTCCATTGATTCCATCCATATCGTAAAAAACATTTATTACATTACTTTCATCCACATCCTAGAAAATAATAATTCCATTAATTTCATTCAAATCCTAAAAAACAATTATTTAACCCTATCCCTGCTGGGGTACTTGAAAACCAGGATACGCTGGGGGGCGGTCAATTTGACCCCCCCCCCCGCTCTAAATCCCATGTTTTATGTCCAAATATGACAAATGATACAACATTAGAAAGCTCTTGTGCTCTACTTTTAGAATCTGCAAAAAAATTTGCAAATTTGCGAAAATTGAATTTTTTATCGCAAAATCCAGTTTTATAGTAAAAATATTTGCAAAAAAAAATTTGTCCAAAAAATGACAAATTATACATTTTTGAAAAGCCCTTGACCATGCCATTTTAAATATGCAAAAAATTTTGCAAAATTTTAAATAACCTGATTTTTAATCAAGAAAAACTAAAAATGTGCAAATTTCCTAAGACAGGTTGTTTGCAAAAAATTTGCAATGTTTTTTCGCAAAACTTGTGCAATCCGTTTCCTTATGTCATAGGCTTTCCAAAAAGCTAAATTTTATCAAAATCTGATAAGTGAAAGTGGGTCAAAACAAAGATTTAGTTTGTTACAGGCAAAAGCAGTCATTCAGGCAGTGTGCCTGACCCCCCAGCAGGAATAGGGTTAATCAATTCCATCCACATTCTAGGAAAAGATCATTCTATTTCTTCCATCCATGAATCCTAAAATAAATATTTAATTACTTCCATCCACATTCTGGAAAATGTTTATTCCATTAATTCCATCTATATCCTAGAAACTAATTATTCCATTGATTTCATCTATTTCCTAGAAAATAATTATTCCATTGATTCCTTCGACAGAAATAAATCAGTTCGGAGAAATTGAACAAAAAAACAACATTCAGATAGACACGAAAAATATGAAAATTAATTAAACCGTTTAAAAAATTAAGTCTAAGCTTAGACAAAACATTTATAAAAAGAAGATTATAACATTTGTGAGTGCTTGAAAAGACAATTTTAATTTACTATATTTTATATATATTATACATAATATTTTAGTAAAATAGGCATAAAAATGGATAAATTCTGCACTTTATTGACTTCAAAAATAAAAATTACCTTATTTTCAATTGATGTCGCAGGATATAGATCTAGGTGTATTGCTTCAAGCAGTTCCTAAATATTCAAAAAGTAATATAAAAAATATGTAAAAATAAATATAATTGACACATTTAGACACATTTAAAAATTAATGCTAATGCTAAAGTCTACCACAATCAACAAGAATACATTGCTCCTTAGGCTGTAACAATATGTATTTATAAGTTCAATGAATGCATTTCTGAAAAAGAGAGCTGACTAATTATCTACTTGTAAATGATACAATGAATGTTTATTCAATTGTGGTTTCAATAAATACCGATCAGAACAAAATTATTAAAAATTATATTTTCATTTGGCTAATATTAGATTTTCTTTTGTGTTTGTTTTTAGCTAAACCATTATATATTATTATTTTGTATTTTGTGTTTGAATATAAATAATATCATCAAAATATTTAGATATTAATATCATTATAAGATTTATAAATAAATAACATATTGCTACGAGAACTTTTAATTTGGTCATCTCAGTCCGAATTTACTGAATTGGAGCCGAGTCTCAAATCCGCTAAAAACCGGTTTCAATTGAGCGCCAGCCTCAGATTTGACAAATAAATTCCGCATTTTTATTTCAAATATCTCCATATCTATTTTTGATGATTATTTTTTTGAACTAAATTATTTGATGAATAGAAATATACCTTGTTTGTCATTTCATCTAGGTTTTTTGTAACTAAATGTAGAAGAAAGAAGTCACCATTCTATAAAATATATAAATATATATCGAGAAATATATTGGAAAATATATATAAAAATATTTATTGGAAAATATACTACAATTCCATTTTTTCATAAACAAAATTGTAAACATTGAAAACGGTTTCGGTTTAAAAATTTGAATAATAATAATAAGGAAATAATTTTTTAAACAAGTATTCTTGAAACAACGTTCTAAAATGTAAATTTACTTTAAAAAAAAGAAGTTTTACCTTCTGTAAAATATTTAAAGTTTTCTCATTTAAAATATCCTCTAACTTCTCCCTAGGTAATCCTCGACCAGTTCTAGACTAAACAGATTTACAAATATAAATATAAATATTTGATCAAGTGATAATAATAATTACTGAACATGTTGCTGACGATACAATTTATCATCGATTGTTAGATGAAAATATGCCCTATGCTCTTTCGTAATTTGATCAATAGACCTAAATAACATTTGCTCCAAGTACAGTACAGTACAGTACAGTACAGTACAGTGCAGTACAGTACAGTGCAGTACAGTACAGCACAGTACAGTACAGTACAGTACAGTACAGTAACCCCACTAACCTGAATAAGAGCGACCCTGAGTCCAGCCCCTAGGATGATGAAGACCCTGTACAGCATGTAAAGTCCTGTCACCGAGGCCACAATAATAAACCAGAACCACAGAAATGTGTAAATCTGAAGAAAAAAAAATATTAAAGAAAATTGTTCCTTAAAAAAAACAAAAATACTTTTTGTCTACACCTAGACCCTAGTTACTTGAGGAACTAGAGCTTATCACTCCGCAATTTTACATTATTTTTGTCATTTTTTTTATATTTAGTTGTTTTTATTCTTAGTCAATTTCCCTGTAGTTTTATTTTTAACATTTTCCTAATTTTTACCTTCTCGTTAATGATATTTAAAGGTAGGACACAGAGTGCGTCATACTTTTCAATACTTCCAGATGCTCCGTACTTTCTGAACGTACACTTTGTGATCTGAAACAAATAGAATATAAAAAATAGGTTAAAGCGAAGGAATTAATAGCGTCAGAGCTATTCTTTTTCAATTTATTTTGATTATAACTATTATAAAATTATTGAATTTTAAGTAATTCAATTCGATACTGAACAATCAATATTTCTTGTATCGCTGGAGAACGGTTTAAAGTCAATTTCTATTTACAGATACATCGGTTAAAGATAATATGATTAGCTATCTATACCACTTTTTTCAACTTTTTAAGCAAACAAATAAGCATTTTGTACCTTCGGAAAAACGACAGCCATTGGATCTGGTCTCTCTCTAGGATCTAGCTCAGTATATCCCAGTACATCTAGACCGTACTCACTGAACTCATATCCTAGAAACCTAATTACACAGTTTTTAGATCTAACAGAATTCATAGTTATAAATATCGAAGGTCTACGCTCTTGAGATTATTACACTATTTAAACGCCATAAACAAAATTTTTAGTTATTTTCTTTTTTTCTACAATTTTATTCCTTTTGGCTTTTTTTCTTACTTTTCTCTATTTTCTAAATGTAAAAAGTAAAAATGTTATACTATTTAAAAGTTATAGGCAGATGCCTTCACTATGCGTTAATTAATGTACATTTGTTCCATAATACTTAAATTTATAAATACGTAAATTCATTCATTCCACCATTTATTTCACATTTTAACCTTCTTGGCTCCTTTTTTCTTATTTTTTTTACCTGTCCATGAAGAATATTTGTGAAATGATGATAATCAGATTAAAAAGTTCACAAGTAAAAAACTTAAAACTGTAAGCGGCATGTCCTCCACGAAATTCTCTAAAAAAATTAAATATATTGTGTAGTAACTAATTTTAAAAAGATTACCTTGAAACCTTTCGACTTATTAGAAAATAAGGCAGGTGGATGAAACACACAAAAAAAATCTTTAATAATTCGTATAAATAATTTGTTCAATTTGTTGAAAAATTAAATTCTAAAAACATAAAATGTCCTTAAAAAGTTGGTTAATTAACATTCATTAAACTGCACTTTCATTAATTTAACTAAGTATTTTTCTATGAGGATGGCACAGGATCATTAGAACCCCCCTCCCCCTCCTCCCTCCCTCCCTCAGCATGTTTAGGATTAAACCAAAAGAACCCGGACAAAGTTGAACAAACCTGAAATATTTGACGATTAAGTTGATTCTATCTTTTCTTTTCTCAGCATTAACAACATAATCTGGATCCGTCATATCCTAGACAAACATAATCAGGATCCGTCATATCCTAGACAAACATAATCATATCCTAGACAAACATCCGTCATATCCTAGACAAACATAATCAGGATCCATCATATCCTAGACAAACATAATCTGGATCCGTCATATCCTAGACAAACATAATCTGGATCCGTCATATCCTAGACAAACATAATCAGGATACGTCATATCCTTGACAAACATAATCTGAATCCGTCATATCCTAGACAAACATAATCTGGATCCATCATATCCTAGACAAACATAATCTGGATCCGTCATATCCTAGTCAAACATAATCAGGATCCGTCATATCCTAGATTAAACATAATCAGGATCTATCAAATCCTAGAACACACATTATCAGGATCTGTCATATCCTAAAACAAACATAATCAGAATCCGTCATATCATAGGACAAACATCATCAGAATCCGACATATCCTAGACAAACATAATCAGAATCCGACATATCCTAGACAAACATAATCAGAATTTGTCATATCCTAGACAAACATAATCAGGATCTGTCAAATCCTAGACAAACATAATCAGGATCCGACGTATCCTAGATTAAACATAATCAGGATCCGTCATATCCTTGACAAACGTATTCAGAATCCGTCATATCCTAGACAAACATAATCATAATCCGACGTATCCTAGATTAAACATAATCAGGATCCGTCATATCCTTGACAAACATAATCAGGATCCGTCAGATCCCAGAACAAACATAATCAGAATCCGACATATCCTAGATTAAACATAATCAGAATCCGACATATCCTAGATTAAACATAATCAGAATCCGACTTATCCTAGACAAACATAATCATAATCCGACATATCCTAAACACACATAATCAGGATCTGTCATATCCTAGACAAACATAATCAGGATCCGTCAAATTCCAGAACAATCATAATCAGATTCCGACATATCCTAGATTAAACATAATCAAGATCCGACATATCCTAGAACAAACATTATCAGGATCTGTCATATCCTAAAACAAACATAATCAGAAGTCGACATATCCTAGATTTAACATAATCAGGATCCGACATATCCTAGATAAACATTATCAGGATGTCATATCCTAAAACAAACATAATCAGAATCCGACATATCCTAGAACAAACATTATCAGGATCTGTCATATCCTAAAACAAACATAATCAAAAGCCGACATATCCTAGATGAAACATAATCAGGATCCGACATATCCTAGATTAAACATAATCAGGATCCGTCAAAATCACATGGCCTGACAAAATCTTAAATATTTGCCTCACAGCAAAGGAACTGAGTCTTTGCCGCAAATTCTGATTTTTTAATCCTAATATCTGTGCAACCCGATGTTGCAGATATTTTATATTTCAAACTCGGAATTCTGTTATATCAAGTAGTCGAGTAGTTTGAAATATCAAGTGTGTACCATCATGTTGCAAAAATTGGAATTAGAAAATTTGAGTTAGTGGCAAGAACTCAGTTCCTTTCAAATACTTTACCTGAACCAACATCTTTACTTTACCTGAACCAACATCTTTATTTTACCTGAACCAACATCTTTATTTTACCTGAACCAACATCTTTACTTTACCTGAACCAACATCTTTATTTTACCTGAACCAACATCTTTATTTTACCTGAACCAACATCTTTACTTTACCTGAACCAACATCTTTACTTAACCTGAACTAACATCTTTACTTTACCTGAACCAACATCTTTATTTTACCTGAACCAACATCTTTATTTTACCATCTTCAACACCCTTCCACACAAATCTGATAAAGAAAAAAATACTGATAAACGTTTCCATGGGAATTCAAATTTTGAACTATTAAATCAACAATTTTTTTCAATTTTTTATATCAATTTCGCCCATCATGGAATTAATTCCGTATTTATAAAGCACTGAAAAGATTATCAAAATATGGGTCTTTGACAAAAATTCTTCTTTTTATATTGTTATGATAAATTCACCTCGGAGCAAAGCAGAAAGCTGCTTGCAGCATTAACACAAAACACACCCACTAAAATAACACGCAGTATTTTAATTTTATTTAAAATGATATGATTATAGTATCATTTCTTGGTTCTAGAAGGTACTGTGTTTTTAAGTGAGATTTATAATTCTTTTGGATCATTCACTAAATGTATTACGTTATATACTTACCTTGTTTAGGGTTACAATATTTTCAAAAAAGTGTTAATTTTGTGAATTTGAAATTTGCAACAATTTTATGAATTATATATGATGTTCCCACAAGAAAAATGTTCTTCAAAATTATGATTTTTTATGTGTGAAATGCAAATTTTATTATTTACTTCTTATTTTTCATTAATTCAGTAGAAAATCGTATCTTCCTTCAAGTGAACAACTTCATAAATAAAATCAAAAAATAAAATTCCTGCAAAATTTTGTTTTTAAAAATTATGTTTTTCTTCATGTTTGGAATGCAAATTTAATTAAAAATAATTTCGGATTTTTTTTGTAAATTTTATATTTCTTTGACATTTGACAGATGTGACTTATAACATTTGCGACATTTTTATGGATGAGACATTATTCAATTTACAGATATGACATTTGACAAATGCGAACTATGACGCATGCGACATATGATAAATGACATTTGACATATTCTAGTCACAAAAACGACTATTTCTTTTACATTATTGATCAGATAAAGTTTAAAGGGTTTGCTTTTAGCAACAGTCCTGCTAATTACCCTTTTAAAAAGGGTTTTACTGATTATTCATATATTCTTAATATTCTTATTTCAGCGCTCTATTCTCATATAAGATCCTTTATTATTTAAACTGGGAATACAGAAAAGTACAGGCAGATATAAACATATCACTGGATAGAAATCATTAAAGAGACGATACATTTTTTTGTACACACCCTTTAAAAATAAATTTACCTGATAGTATTTATGATATCTGGGCTCCTTTCCATCAACTTCTATTGGAGCAACACCAGGGAAGGCGACATCAATTCCTACAAATATATTATTATAAGAACGATATTCTACTTTAAACAGAAAATTGACCGTTTAAACAAGCTTTTTTAGGGAAATTTCTCTGTACTTGAAATATAAGGATACAAAATATCCTGGGTTTGAAAAAAGGACATCCCTCCCCCAGGCGCGTAGTTGAGGGGGGCCGGTACCTTGTGCCAGAGGCAGGCTCTAATTTATTAAACAGTAAATTTACATATATATTCAGATTTTTTACTTTTCTTATCAATCGACAATGTCACAATTTTTCCATTTTATGATTATTTCTCAAATTCTTATTTACAAAAAAAATTTTCGGGGTTTCATTTAAAATAATTGGTAATTATGGTAAGATGACTAATAGTCAGCCTTCAGGTAGATTAATATAGATTTTAAACTTTTTTTTTCTTCTTAATACTGGTTTTTTAGGGGGGTGCACAAAAAAATGTGCACCCCCTAGGCTAAACCTCCACTACGCGCCTGCCCTCCCCCCCCTTATCCTGAGGTGCGGGGGAAGGTGTGGGGATGAGTTAACATGAAAATTTCCCAAACCGGAAACCACGAAAATCTCGGAAACTCTGGTTCCTGGTTCCGGTGATCAGCTGACTAGAGAACAATAAACCTAGTTTCTCCTCCAGGCAATTCTATGCAATTTATCAACTTTCTGCATTAGTTCAGGAATGGATAAATTCATTTAAACAGTTAGACTCAATTTAACAAATTCAGGGATAGAAGAGATACCATAAACATAGGACCTTACTTTTAGGGATCTTCACGCCCCTCTTTTTGTATTTAATTTTATCTGTTTGTTTTTCTGATCATAAATTAGGAATCCCTTGACCAATTTGCCTCAAAGAACCACGAAATGTCCTTAGCTTGGTTTAACAATTCAAAGTTGAGTAGAATGACTTTTTATAGCAAAATTTCAGTTTCTTAGTAAAGTTGGTTCATCTATATATAAATTTGGCTTGTCTGTCTGTTTGTCTATTTGTCTGTTTGTTTGTTTGTTTGTATAAAATAAACGTCAAAACGGCTGAACCGATCGGGACCAAATTTTTTGTGGGACATCATGTTTACCAAAGGGAAGGTTTATGAATGATCAAAATTTCAAATATTTGTCTCCATCAAAATTTGATCTTCATTAAATTTTTGAAAATTTTTAAAATCCACAAAATTATTTGTGAAAATCCGCGAATTATTTTTGTTTTGTTTTACGATGTACACAAAGAGAACATGTTCACAATTAATTTAGAAGATGGGCGCGAAGCGCCCTCTAAGGCTAGTAAATAATATTTATGAATTAAATAAGAAATTTAATAATAAAATCCACCTACCCTGTTTTCCTACAAATCTCTCTGGAATACTAAATGTAGAATGAATCCAACAGTAGGTGTCAATTATTCCTAAAAATATATATTTGTAAATTAAAATAATTTGTGTAAAATCACCCCACTCCAATCTAAACATATATATGGTCAAAGGAATTGAGTCTTTGCCACAAACCAAAACGTGCAAGTCCCTATTTTTGTATCCTGATGTCGTAAACCTTTAGTATTGCAAACTTGCTATATTTGATCTAACAGAATTCACTGAGATCTGGACAACTCTAAAACTTGGTCATCAAATTTTTTTATAGCCTCGACTTTAAAGTGTCACAGCGCCTTGGCCTTTGGTTTTACCTCACCAACTCACTTATACTCTTTTGAAGGCCTGGACTTCCCATTTTTAAAAATGCAAGGAGCTTTTTCTAGCTTAAGTTTAAAAGGAGTATTCGGCAAAATACTGCTAAATTTTTGTTGTAAGAGCGTGGACATCTTGGTTTGCAGTGCTTTGCAACTCCATGGCTCGTCTAGTTTTGATTTAACGTTAAAGTGCTAGAAAATCTAATTTTATCTTGTTGCATATGTGAAGTTCAAACTTTTTATTCTTTTCAATAGCTCTTTAAACAAATCTCAGGTAACATTTTCAATTAGACGCCCCCCCCCAGGCCCCATCTTCTTCCTTCATCCTATAATTAATTTAAAAGTTGTATGATGTATATCTATCTTCCAGTTCCACCATCTGGAAAATATTACAAAAACTTTTCTACTTTTTTAACAAAATTGTCAACAAGCTTCTAAGTAAATAATTTTTAAAGTTTTTTAAAAGGACTGTAGACGAAATTTCAATTGATCCTAGTTTCAAATATAGACAATTAGATCACAAAACTACTCTTGACACTTTTATTTGATCAATAATTTTCCCACCGAAAGAACCCACTCTTGAAACTAATCAGCTTTTATAATCATAAACATTGATATTGTGAATCTTATTCATACTTAATTAAACAAAGCTTTAAAAGTTACTGTTTTGAATCGGGCATTTTAATTTCTTTGCGTGGAGGGTAACTTGAATTTACGCTCACAGTCCCTTTAAACTTGAATTTAGGCTCACAGACCCTTTCAACTTGAATTTACGCTCACAGTCCCTATAAACTTGAATTTAGGCTCACAGACCCTTTAAACTTGAATTTAGGCTCACAGTCCCTTTAAACTTGAATTTACGCTCACAGTCCCTTTAAACTTGAATTTAGGCTCACAGACCCTTTAAACTTGAATTTACGCCCACAGTCCCTATAAACTTGAATTTAGGCTCACAGACCCTTTAAACTTGAATTTAGGCTCACAGTCCCTTTAAACTGAAGTTTGAGGTAACATATAAACTAGTTTCTCTCTCTAGATACAATCACACACCAAGACTATATTTATGCAATTGATCAAATCTAAACAGAGTTTGTTCCCTTCAAATCTTATATTGTCTAGACAACATTTAGAATTGATTTTTCTGATTTACGAAGTTTAAAAGTATATACCTCCCGGTATTCCATCACACATACAATCAATTGGATCCCCTTCATAGACAATAATATTATTATAGTATTATTATTATCATTATCATTATCATTATCATTATATATTATTATAATGTCCCTATATATTGGTTGCCGGTAACTAGTAGACTAGCAATAACAAGGATGATAACTGTTGCCTGAAATATTTTAAAGATAGAAAATATCATTTAAATCAATTTATTTAGAATAATTTGAAAATTAGATTTAGTCAAGTTTTGCATATATATTATAATTAACTTGGTAAAATCATAAGTGAGAACCGACTTTTGAATTGAAAACGATCTTTATACACATAGAAAGGATCGAAAACGATCTCCGTACACAAAATAAGGATTGAAAACGATCTCATACACATAATAAGGATTGAAAACGATCTCATACACATAATAAGGATTGAAAACTATCTCCTATTACACAAAATAAGGATTGAAAACGATCTCATACACATAATAAGGATTGAAAACGATTTTCTTACACATGATATGGATCGAAACGATCTTTTTTTCCTTTTTTTCTGACTCTGTGTTTATGGATTAATCAATTAATACGACGTTTTTTTATTTTTAAATAAAAATCAAATCTCAAATAGCTGAGTTTTGCCCGAACATGCTATACTTTAGCTGTTTTGTGAATAAATAATTGAAGGAATGCCCAAATGACTGATCTAACCTTATAGTGAAGTTTAAAAACATGATTATCGATGCACACTGTATCAAACTTTAAGAATAAAGTAACATCTCCAAAAAAACCAAGCATTTTGATCTACATTGAAAAAATGAAGTTTGAAGAAAAAAATTTTTTCTTAGTTAAAATATAATTTAATATTGAAGGATTGAACCTGCACTTGATTAAAGTTTTTCCAAATTATTTCAGAAAGTTCAGTTAAAGGGAGTGACCGACAATGTATGGTAGTTGAACTGAGAATGCAGTATTGTGGAGACATATAAAACGTTTTAATGATGTATAATTACTGAGTTTCAGCGCAAAGTCGACGTTCAAAATGATCCATTCGTGGGGGTACGTTTTGAGAATCGATTTTTTAAAAAAATTTTAAATAACGACGACGAAAAATGTATCAAAATTCTACAGTAAACTAATTAGATGTTTAAGAGCATATTTTCAATAGAAATTTGGCAATAAATCAGTGTTAGAATCAATTATCTCTTTTTCATCATTATATTTAATTTCTTATTCTTTCCAGTTTCCGAATTTGTTCTCAGATTTCTAAAAATTCCTCAAATTTTGTCTTTTCAATAAAAATTCCAGAAAATCTACAGAAAATGTTTGTGAACAATGAGAGATTACAGAGACTATTAACTGAAAACGATTACTTATTTTCGATAATAAGAGTCAATTTTTATTTTCTCAAACTGTTCCTTGCTGAACAACTAAATAGTTGTTACATTTTTGTTGTCGTTATTTAATAATTTAAAAAAATCAATTCTCAAAATGTAACCACCCAAATGGATAAATTTAAAATAAATAAATTCTCAGTCCAACTACCATACATTGCCGGTCACTCCCTTTAAACCTTGATCTTAAAACTTTCAGTTAAGAGATATCATTGTTTTATAATCTGAAAAGATTTCCTTCTTTTTCGCAAATAAACATTTCAACAACAAGAATATCTACCTCCATCATTTCTGCTAAAACAAAGGGTAAAAGATTATAATTTTTTTGAATTTAACATTTAATTCTTTAAGTGGAGGGTTGCTTACTTTGTCAACTGTTCCTTTAACCTTTAGAATTGTTTCAGTTTGTTTATGATATATAGGTAATATATGACCAATTATAAAATTGTTTAGAATTGTTACAGTTTGTTTATGATATAGGTAATATGAACAATTATAAAATTGTTTAGAATTGTTACAGTTTGTTTATGATATAGGTAATATGAACAAATATAAAATTGTTTAGAATTCATTAAAAATTCTGACCCCTCACCTATCTTTGTCCCTTTCATCCTTAAGAAGATAATTACGATAATAAATTATAAAAAATTAATAAATTACGCAAATGTTAAGGGATCTATGGGAAATATCAGTGATAAGGGGGGGGGGTTGTGGTTTAATGGAAGGTGAAATAATAAAAAGATAGAGATTAAAGGACGAAGGTGCTCCAAAAAACATTGGAATTTAGAGACGAAATTTTAACTGTCGTTGACATTTACTATCTAAGGAAGGGTGAAGTGTGCATGAACAAGATAAAATGAGGAAGTGATAAAATTCAAGTTATAAACAATACTTTTTCGATAAAATAACCGGTTTTTGGCCTCTAAAGGGTCAGTGACCCCCNCATTTACCCCCAAGGAAAAAAGTATATATTATATAGTTAAATTTTATTCATAATGCATTTTCAAATGATAACCTCTAAATATTATTTTAATAGAACCTAGAATTACAAGAAAATTTATAAATATTTGGAATTCACTAAGTTTTACAGATACTGTTGTTATTGTTTTAAAGTTAAAACAGTTGTAGTAAACGAGAATGTACTATATTACACCCATCACATAAAGCACTATATACACATGCATGCTTGAATTGATATGAACTGCTTGCACTGAGTGCAATAATGCATGTCATTATTAACTAATTTAAAGCCTGCATAGATTGGCCTTATTTCATTTTTCTGTAAACAAGTATCGTCTCAGAAAGCTTAAACTATACTGCCTGACAGCATCACAACAGCTGGTTTATAGTGAAGCTGTCGTGTGAACAGCCGGGACAGCTTAGAAAAGCTGTTTCAAGCCTTCATTACATACATATATCTATATCATAAACGTAAAGCCGCGCACCACGCGCGAATATATAGCTTGCTTCTCGTGTGAACATTTACAAGGAACTATTCATTGTTCATCAGTCAAGCATGGTCAAACATAACCCCCTTTCACTTTTATATACGCGTATACAGAGGGACTAACAAAACTCTGGAATAGGAAGACGACAGTTAGACTCAAGTTATGATTTTAAATAGTTCAAAAACAAGAAACACAGTATTATTTTGCCGTTTAAATTTGTTCAAGCCACCATGGTCCAGCGGTTAGCTTTAATTTTATCAAAAACGCACATGAGCTGAAAACTTTAGAATGGTGCATGGATATCGAAATCAATGCTTTATCTCCTCTTCTTCTTAATCTCGAGATTAAATAATGCTTGTTCTCCTCTTGTTATTAATCTCCAGATTAATGAACCGATCGGGATTAAGGATATCCCATTCTAAAATTTTCATATCTGGTTACTTAAATGTCGTCTTCCTTTTCCACCTGTTGTGCAACTAATTTTATTTTTCTTGTCATCACATATTTAAAATTTTTTTTTGCTTCTTGCTTTTCTCTATTCTTCTATTCCTGCAGTAATCTTCATGTTTATTTTTTCTTCAGTGAATTATTAACTTAACACCCCCCCCCACCCACT
>NW_019396230.1:196866-200061 GCF_000591075.1 Eurytemora carolleeae
CCCTCCCCCTCTCCCTCCAGTCCCCCCCCTCACATAAACTCCAAATCCTAATTTAATCCCACACTGACACTTTAAATACCTTCTCTAGTTTACGATCATGGACACTCTGATCGGCGCGCTAGTGACATACTTAGGGAATGTGTTGGATTGGATTTCTTTAAAACATTTCAACATTTTAAATTTACAATTTAGATTCAGATATGCAAAACATTTAGAACTAAAGGGATTAGTTGATTCAGGGCGTGATAACTTTGAATGTACGACGATCCTCAGCTTTTCGGTGTTTCCCATATTTATTAGGAAAATCTTGACCTAATGACAAAGGTCAAACTTTTAATTCTTTAAAGCATCTAAAGTAAGAGAAAATGTAGATATTTGCAGTGTTTTGAATTTAAATGCTCATTTAAAAGTTGCAAACTCTAGAGGAATTGATTTTAAATAAAACAAAATTGCGGAGACACATGGAAAGATGAAATAAAAAAAGACATAATGAAATATAACTATAATTTTCTTATCCTCAAATCCTTGATAAATGTCTACGATAGACAAAAGAATTATTTCTAAGCGCATCCCTAAAACAATTTAAGAAACAGTTGTAACAAACAAAATTTTAAAATCCTTTCCAACATTTCATAATAAAGTGAAAAGAGAAGACGACAATCATTGCCTAGCATTACTTAAAGTTTGTGGGTAACACCGGAAATCCGGAAATCCCTCGGCTAATCAGCGAAAAATCTGCCACCTGAAGATCTATTGCCGCGGAGCTTTCCCTTGAAATTTCAATTAGCAGATTCCGCAGATTTGGTGAAAATTGAAATACCAGTGAGCCGGGCAGAGTAGGAGCAGGATTTATGCTTAATTACACTAATCGCATCATTAATAGCAAGCTATCGCGTGCGTGGGCAAATTATTGAATCATGAATTTTTACAAATAAGTTACTAGCGTGGCCGTGCGAAATCATTATTTTTTTTAGTCATTATCACTCCCAGGCTACCCATGACGGTCCACAAAAAATGTCAGCCCATTCGGTCTAGCCGTTTGGCCGGCTATAGGGAACGTATATACGAATGTCTTGTTTTATTATGTAAATAGAAGATATATATATATTATATCTGTATGTATAAAGGACTTTACTGAATCTCTTTAAACAGAAAAAACTCTGTTCAAGGTCTATTAAATGTTTTGGTAAAAAATTGAAAAGATGGGGGTACCGATCTGTTTGGTCGTATAACGTTTATAAGATACGCACAAACAGAGAAAACAACAGATTCTGATATTACTACTTTGTGCTTAAAAATTTATAGATTACCTCTCTTCAGTGAATTTTTAACTTAACCCCCCCCCCCCCCCACTACACTCACTCTGGCGGTTCTTCTCTTTTCTACTGTTTCTATAACTATTAAGGTGTTTTATGGCACAATTCAGGTCTATTCACCTAGCACATTTATTCATGACTTAATAACATTTTTGCATTCTTCATTTTCTTGTCGTATTTCGGAGAGCCCTCCGCTTGCATCAACATTTTTTTGTTACTTTCCTTTTTAATTTTACATTGAATTCGTTGATATTTTTTACTGCAAAATTTACAATTTTCTGCAGAGGAAATAATTTAAGGTAATTTAAGTTATATACATATAAATTCCATATCAGAAGTACAAAAACATTTTTAAACATTTTTAAACATTTTTCCTCGAGGAACTTTTAAACTTTTTTTTTAAACCTCCCTGGCACCATAACCCCTTCTATATTAGACATGTAATAGCCAAATCGGGATGGGTTTAAAGAGGAGGTTAGATGTCGTCTTATAGTTTCCTAAATTTCATTCATTTTTGTAGATCTTCTACATATATTTGACTGAGGTTAACACTTTTGTGTGAATTATATCGCTAATTTACAACACTTGATATCGATATCTACTGTGACAACTTTTAAATTTCAGGATCAGAAGCTGCTGAACCGCGGGGGAGGGCCCTGGAAAAATATAAGACCTATTATCTAGCTCGTTTGGAATAGATTTTTCCTGAAGCACCACTTTATCTGTCAAAATGTAATTATTTTTTTTAAATGGGGAACCAAATCCCCCCCCCCCCCNGTAATGAAATGAAGAAAATCAAATTTTGATTAATTGTTAACAAAATAAAAGCAAACTTGGTTCGTCCACCTAAAAGTACAGTGATAACCAAAAAAACTGTAGATTGGGAAGATGACATTTCAGCAATACTGAAGTGTATTTGATGTTGTTACAAAGTTTTTAATAGTAAGTTATTAAATCACTTATTAAAGTGAAATGGGTTTGTTAACAATGCACAATAGGTGTGCCTCATGTTCATTTGACTATTTAAAGTCATAAATTGAGTTTAAAAGTCGGCTTCCTTTTTCAGAGTTTTCTGGTTATCACTATATGTATACTATTATCCCACAAATGATAAACTTCAGTATTCAGTATTTTTACTTACATTTAGGGGTTTTTGTTTTGTTTTGCTCGTAAATCATTTGACCAAATGAAAAATAGAAAACCATATCAAATTTTCAGAATGTTATTTTTAGGAGACGACACTTTATCTTTCTATGGAAGGTATATTATATGATGATTTTCATGTGTTAACTTTTGAACCCTCTATATTCTACAATTTTACATGATTAAAAGTGATAATATTTTTATTGAAAACTAGTTTAAAAGAAGAATGTCTAGGGTTAACAGAATGTTTATTTAGATTATATTGAACAAGCATTCAAAAGTACAAGATCTGTAGTTGAAAATTGACCGAAATATAAACAGGATATACCCACAAACAATGTGACTTCAGAGACAACTGTACGTAATTCATTCTACCTGTTTTATTATATTTTTTATTCCATGCAACTTTAAACGGGGTTCTTTCTTTGTTGCATCACTAAATAAGCCATAACAAGACAATATTCGAGGCAGAATACTTAATTAATCCTTGAAATTATCATTTTTTCAGAGTTTCAGGTCGTCTTTACACTCTCATCCTTTTTGGGTATATATCGGTCAATTTGAACTACCGATCTTGAACTATATGAATAAATTACCAATGTAATTCAAATAAGCAATTTATTTAAAATGGCGGCGTCTTTTTTTATATTCTCTTCGCTTGCTCTTCATAAAATCTTAATTTAGATGTTTAATATGCATAACCTCAATGGCAAAAAGTAGGAGTTGTATTATATTG
>NW_019396230.1:200111-210399 GCF_000591075.1 Eurytemora carolleeae
TGAAGACATGCATCTGGGTCTATTAAATGTTTTGGTAAAAAATTGAAAAGATGGGGGTACCGATCTGTTTGGTCGTATAACGTTTATAAGATACGCACAAACAGAGAAAACAACAGATTCTGATATTACTACTTTGTGCTTAAAATTATATAGATTACTACTACTTATTGGCAACCTGTTTTATCCGTTTTTTACATTCAAGGTTTATTGGCTTTTAGTTAGCTTGCCACTCTATAAAGTTCACACAAATCTACAGACTCTCACATATTTAAAAATTATATTCTCTGAAACTATTCTTTTATTCCACTATAAAAATGCTCATTTGGACATGAAGATAAAACTTAACGGAATAAAATAAATCGTTCGTTAATTAAAAATAGCTCAGGCTTATGTCTCTAGCCGTTTGAGTCAACATTTTGCAAAGTGTAGTTAGAGCATAGTTCATAGTACAAATTTGGAATCATCCTACTTGCATTTTTTGTATAGCCTTGCTTAGAGATAAAGTTAAAAAGGATTATATTTGACGCTAAACTCAAATTCAGATTTCTAATGGAGATAAAGTAAAAAAAGGGATCGGACAAATATGATTATGAAGCATCCAAACTGGACTTTTTTGAACTTGAAAGTAAAATTTAAATTATCCTGTTTATCTTTTATCATCCCCCCCACCCGCTCCTCCTCCCCCCCTTGATGTTTGATATGACCCAGAAATCTAGGTGTAGAATCTCGGTCATATTCTGGATTGTTCCTGGTGTAGAATCTCGGTCATATTCTGGACTGTTCCTGGTGTAGAATCTCGGTCATATTCTGGATTGTTTCTGGTGTAGAATCTAGGTCATATTCTGGACTGTTCCTGGTGTAGAATCTCGGTCATATTCTGGATTGTTTCTGGTGTAGAATCTAGGTCATATTCTGGATTGTTCCTGGTGTAGAATCTCGGTCATATTCTGAATTGTTCCTGGTGTAGAATCTCGGTCATATTCTGGATTGTTCCTGGTGTAGAATCTCGGTCATATTCTGGACTGTTCCTGGTGTAGAATCTCGGTCATATTCTGGACTGTTCCTGGTGTAGAATCTCGGTCATATTCTGAATTGTTCCTGGTGTAAAAATTACATTGACAATCACTTTGAAAAAATGTTCAGAAGATTACATCCTTGAAATATTCGAATCCTCTGAAAAGAGTTTATCTCTGAGATCCATGGATATGTTGAAGGTTAATTTATCTCTGCTGTTTTAATGTTTTTTTTTCTGATTTTGTTTGCGCTTACAATGACGTATAAACAATACTTGTTATTTGTTTTTTCGAAATTTGAAATATTTCTAACTGTTCTGCAACTAAAAAGCGTTCGGCTTTTTTTCATTCTGTTCGTTCACCGTTCATGAACATCCCACTTGTTCTCAAAATCATCGTTCATTTTCCCTCTATTTCATTCGTTTTGTCACTGAACGATTATGCAGTAAAATCGCTCTTTCAGAAAAATTGTTTGTTCAATAAAATCGTTCATTCAGAAAAAAAGCTCGTTTTTTTATAAGCTTTTGCTAAACAAATCGTATAGTTTAGTAAAAAGCTATTGTTTTTAAATAGTGTGTCCGAAAAAATCTCTCGTTCAGTAAGAAAACGATAGTTTTTTTCATAACATTTTGAAAAATTCGTTGATTCAGTAAAAAACGAACATAATCGTTCGTTAAAAAAAACTATGGCCATCTTTGCTCAAGACCCACACAGAAACTAGTAAGCAATTAGTAAAGTCAACAATCTGTAGTCATTAGACATTAGACAATGGTACAAAAGTCAGTAGTTATTAGTAAATAGTTAATAGTCATTATTAAGAAATTGATAGTCAATATTCTCCCTATAAAGCTTTGTTAGATAATGACTCCGTGAATGAATTGTATAAGTTAAGCTGTATAAATAATGTCAACTTTCTTCTAATCTGTTTATTCTTCAACTCTTAAATGATTTGAAGGGAGAAGTACAGAGTATACATGTTAATAGAGCAATTAGTAATAGTTTTAAATTTTATGTACAACTCCTGAAATGAAGAATCAAGACTCTATGAATAGAATACATGCAGCTGTGATCTGTAATCTGTATACTCTATGATTAGAAGTCGTGCACAGCTGTATACTCTACGAGTAGAAGACATGCTTCTGTAATCTGTATACTCTGTGCGTAATAAAACATACATCTGTAATCTGTATACTCTGTGGTTAGAATACATGTACGTGCAATATGTATACTTTGAGGGTAGAAGACATGCATCTGTAATCTGTATACTCTGTGGGTAGAATACATATACCTGTAATCTGTATACTCTGGGGTTATGTATAACTCCTGAAATGGAGGGTCAAGACTCTGTAAGTAGAATACATGCATCTGTGATCTGTAATCTGTATACTCTACGAGTAGAAGACATGCTTCTATAATCTGTATACTCTGTGGGTAGAATACATGTACCTGCAATCTGTATACTTTGTGGGTAGAAAACATTCATCTGTAATCTGTATACTCTGTGGGTAGAAGACATGCATCTTTAATCTCTATACTCTGGGGTTGTGTACAACTCCTGACATGGAGGGTCAAGACTATGTAAGTAGAATACATGCATCTGTGATCTGTAATCTGTATACTCTATGAGTAGAAGTCGTGCACCTGTATACTCTTCGGTTAGAAGACATGTTTCTGTAATCTGTATACTCTGTGGGTAATAAAATATGCATCAGTAATCTGTATGCTATGTGGGTAGAAAACGTGTACCTGTAATCTGTATACTCTGTGGGTACAATACATGTACATGTAATCTGTATATCTTGTGGGTAGAAGACATGCATCTGTAATCTGTATACTCTGTGTGGAGAAGACACCTGACAAATATTTGAAATATTTTGACAGAAGGGATTATTATGTTTAGTTAAGATTATATGGATATATTAGTGAATCTTCTCAATAGTAAAGTTAAAGTCTCAAGGAGAATATATTCCGGTTTACTTAATTTAGAGGTTTATAGTTATATATTCAGTTATTCTTCATGTTCAAATCCATTTTTATCCGATTTCAACTGTTTTCACTACCTGCAATAAATAATTTTTATTAAGATTGAAATTGTTTACAATTGTTTTTCTTGCGTTATTAAGAAAAATAAGATTTAAAAGTTTGGATGTGTAAAAACCATTTAAGCGCCAAGGTGGCAAAGCTGTGAAATTAAAAAGTAAACTTCTTCCATATTTTGAGGTTGGTTAGATTGCACATCCAAAGTCTTTGCCTAGCTCACCTTGGACCAAC
The DNA here is from genome assembly GCF_000591075.1 of Eurytemora carolleeae. NCBI lineage: Eukaryota > Metazoa > Arthropoda > Copepoda > Calanoida > Temoridae > Eurytemora > Eurytemora carolleeae. The sequence continues at coordinate 203,396 of NW_019396230.1, forward strand.
CAGGACGAGATGCATTGGGTTTCTTCTCTTTTAATTCAATTGCGTTTTGGTCTACACTCTACAGTTTAATAATCTTTAAACTTACGGCCAGTTGTCTTATTATACCTTTTCATTTAAAACATTTGCCAACAAACTTTTATGTTTTTAGGGAGTGTTCGCGAAAATAGACTTACGGCGAAAACTAAGCGCGTATGATCGCTTCTAATCTTACTTCTATCTAACAAAAAATGTTTAAATAGAAATAAATGAACTGCAGCTCATGCATTCTTGAAGTCGAAAAATCTTATAAGGGTACCATGTGAATCTGACAAACCCATAAACAAATTGAAAATCACTTCTTTGTTTAGAGTCTTCGATGAAACTTAAAATGAGGTTTTAATTGTCCAAAAAAGACTATTTTTATATAAATGATTTGTTAGGTTATAGCTAAAAATATTCATAGAGCGACACTGAATACATGTCACATAGATAGATTATATAGAGGCAGAGATACCTAGCTATATATATATATATACAGTGTGTCCCAATAAACATAAAAATTAAGTGACGACTTCTTTATTGTATTTGTTCTGCGTGGCATTATTACGTGAACACAATTATTGTAGTATTGCAGTGAAAACAATTAAGATGAATTACAAAATGTTGTTTACCATATTTGCAGCTTCAAAACTTACGGAGATATTGAGAAATCTGTCCAGATTCTAATTTATCAAATAACAACGAATTCCTTCAAATTTTTTATATCTCTGTCAATTTTAAGGATAAAAATAAGGCATATTCCATTTTTAAAAAGCTTATAAGACGTTCAGTCTATATTTGATACTGTCTTTTTCAACTTTTTTAACTAAAGAAAATCGAAGACGATTTTCATGACGTCTCTTATTCCCAAGTTTATTGGGACACCCTGTATTATTTGCCCTAAATAGAAACATATATAAGGATAGTTTAGCTAGAAGTTGATATCCCCTGCTGCTATATACACCTGCTTAGTGCTTACCTAAATAAATAAGATAAAGGAATATTTGCAAGGACATTTTTTTATTTTATTCTATCCCAGCTCTTTTAGTACCTCAAAATACAGTCGATTGGGAAGAATTTTCTGGGATAACATTCTGAACAGTTTGGATTGTAAAAAAGAAAATTTGAATTTAAAGGTACAGACCAGCTATGTAGGGTAGTTGAACTGAGTATGTAGTGCTGTGGAAAGCTTCTTTAGGATTCATTTGAGACATACATAACTTTAGAAAGATCTGTAAATCCTGAGTTTGAGCGCAAATTCGACGTTTAAAACTCCTACTTTGGGGGTGGATACGCTTTCAGAATTAGTTTTTTTTAAATTATTAAATAATGAAGACAAAAATGTAAAAAAAACTCTACAATAAACTTATTAGTTGTTAAGGAACAAGTTGAGAAAATAAAAGTTAACCTTATGATCGAAAATAAGTAATTTTGTTCAATTATTAGTTTCTATTTTCTCATTATTCTGTTTTCTCATTATTCACAAAGATTTTCTGCAGATTTTCTGGAATTATTATTGAAAAGACGACATTTGAAGAAATCTGCGAATAAATTCAAAGAAAACAAGAAATTCAATATAATTATGAAAACGAAATAATTGATTCTACTGTATGATTTTTACTTTATTTTTCGTCGTCATTTTTTAATAATTTAAAAAAACCGATTCGGAAAATGTATCCACCCCCCAAAGTAGGAGTTTTGAATGTCGAATTTGCGCTCAAACTCAGGATTTACAGATCTTTAACAAGTTTTATGTGTCTCAAATGAATCCTACAGAAGCTTTCCACAGCACTGCATACTCAGTTCAACTACCTTACTATAGCCGGTCTGTCCCTTTAAATGAGTTTTTGTTTCAGAGCAAACTTCTATAATAAGAAAAAAAAGAAAAAAGTTGAAAACCGAGGGGTTATATAGATTCGGAAGGGGATTCAGAGGCTATGTAACTTATCCTGTCCCCCCCCCCCTCCTCTGTAGAAGTGTTTATGATTACCATGCACTGTGGTCTGCCCAGGCTACATTTGTTGCATAAAACGTGCTGGGTCGACTTTACACTGGGTAGTTCAGACTAGACTTTACGACTGAATGCATCAAAGACTTTGGAATGCATATACAGTACGTGTTGTACTGGCTTAAATCTTGCAACTTTTAGAGTGGGGTGCATGGGAAGTTTTAGCGGTAACCCGTTTGCGCCCTCCCTGGTCTTGACAAACCTCTGATTACGCCCCTAGCTGGTCAAAGTCATATAAGATATATAATTATTTTATAGCATACTTCACATATTGTTATATATATAATAATACAAATACACACTGCACATATCGTACATATTTGAATTACCAGGGTAAAGCAAATTGCATTATGAATTTTCATATGAAAGTCTTTTCAAGAAAATATGTTTAATTTCTACCGGCCAACAATTTCCTTGGGTCATATGAGTAAATGCATACAAATGTGTGGCCAATAGGTTCAGGCGTTTTGACGTTAATTGGATACAAACAAACATACAGGCAAACTAACAAACCAACAAACAAGCCCAAATCTATAAATGTAGATTTAATATTTATTACGAAAGAGATGTACATTTTTATACCCCTCTCCCCCCCCCCCCTCCGTCTCCTGAACAGCACCTGTTCATTATGGTTATCTATTGAATCAGGAAACAGCTGAATTAAACAGTTTAATTCAATTTAAAACTTTTTTCAGTTAATTAAACTCGTTTTTTGGAACGGTCACGTGACCATCCATGATAGGAATCATATATATTTGGGTTGTTTGTATCCAATAAAAGACAAAACGGCTGAACCGACCGGGTCCACATGACCCAAGGACAGTCAATTTCGAAAAAAAAATTGTCTGGCAAAAATTCAACATTCATTATTTTTTAAAAATGCATCAATTTAGATAGAAAAATTGTTATTCGAAAAGGTTATTTTTTGTAAAAAAGATATTGACTTTTAAACGGCTTTGATACTTTTTGTTTTGATACAAACCACACTTAGGGACCGTATATATATCATGTGCATAATCTACATAGTTATTAAAATTATTCAACAACTAAAAGTACCGGGCCGACATTGAAGTGATGCATGGCCTCAGACCTCGGGGTTGTTTTGTGTAGCCTTGGAAATAAAGATTTTAAAGCGTTTGTCTTAAGCTTTCGTTGAAAAATCTTAGTATAAGTGAGTTTAAACTTTAAGGCATGTGTGTGTATCAACGATTTTTTATGCACCCCAATTTATGTACCTTTTAAACCTTAATATGATATTATCTGAAAATATACTCATTAAAAATAAATAATCACTGTTCAAATTTTTTTTTTGCAAAAATAATCAGTTTTTAGCTTATTCAATAAAAAAGTTGGCAAATTCCATGGATTTTAAATACTTGATGGTTTAGCTATTTTAGATACTTGACGGTTTAGATATTTTAGATACTTGACGGTTTAGATATTTTAGATACTTGACGGTTTAGATATTTTTTATACATTTTTATGTAAACCCAGAGCAATGTAACTCAGTACTCGCTGCTAACCTGAAGTAGATCTTAATTTGTAATTATCAAATTCGATCATTANCCCCCCCCTATAAATGCATGCACGATCCACGATCTGTAAATATTCGTTGATGAATGAGAAATCTTAGTTCTTCTTGCACAGTAGTAGGCGATTATATCAAAAAATGAAGACGACTTTCAATGTTGGGTTAAAAGGTACCGTTGTGATTCGAACGTGCAACTCATTAAACGCAAGGTCACTGAAAGATACGTCGACAGTTCCTTTTAGAGAAAGCTTCGTTGAAAATTCTATCTTACAAACTATGTGAAAAGAAAATGGGCGCGAAGCTCCCTCAAAACCTTGTATTTTAAAAACCGTAACTCTCTACGCGTGCTACATATTGCAAGAATTGATAACCTCGTTCAACTTCTTCTTTTTTTGAAAATTTCTTTTTAAATTGTTTTTAATAACACTTCCTGTGCGAAGGTCAAAAGGTTCTGTGACAGGGTTTGCAGGTGTGGACAAATTTTCAAAACATGGAAAACACTAGAAATATTTAAAGTAAGTCCTCATGGTAAAAAAAAACTATTGACAGGGTACGGGCTTTCACACATTTTTTTCAATTTTTTTAGTATTTTTTTCAAAAAAGTATCAGAAAAACATGATGAGAAGCGGAAATCATGAACTTGAAAGTGTCCAAATATCTATTTCCATGAAGATTTAGGTGTATTAAGCATTAACATATTTTTGAAAAATTTTCCTGGATGATTTTTTAATCTTTTAATCTTTTTTGATCCTAAAAATGCAACCCTCGAATTTCATGATTTAAAATAAACATAAAAAAGATCATAATTCATCCTTGTCATTTATGCAGCATTTTAAATTCAAATTTTTCAGTGCACAGATGTTTTTGTGCAATTATTGATAGCTTGGGCCGGAAACATCAATAGAATATTTTATTTTTGTATTTTCGCGAATAATAAAAAAATTGTAAAGGAATATGCATCGTATATACTTCATTTAAAGTTGCTAATACGCCGTTTTATGTAAAAAGGCGCAGATTTTGAAGAAAAAAAATATTTAGTTGAGATTTTTTGGTATATGATATAGATTATGTTATTCGCTCAATTCGTTTTAATATTTTAGATCAATTTATGTACTTCTACTATATAAGGTTCAGTTATACAGTTCAATTCAAATACGGCAATGGTCGATTTAAATTTGATTAAATCAATGTTCAAGAGCTATGATTTTTATCGATGAATAAAATATTTGAATTTAGGAGTTTACAATGGGGGATTGAATTTAATTTAATCCTTCACATTCTTAGCAATTTTTGTAATCTTGAAGTTATTAAATCCGTTCCAGACTGCAAAATCTTTCCCTTAAAACTTCGTTCCAGACTGGAAAAATCAGCCGGTCTGTACAGTTGCCGGCTGATACCCCGGAGTCGGACGGATCGATTTTAGTTCTCCGGAGACTGCGCTCTGGGTCGGAGCCGGTGCAGGGGTTGTAGACCTCAGATTCATATAGTAAATAGTGTACAACACACGAAGTGACCCCCCCCCCCTCCTAGACTAGACTTTACGACTGAATGCATCAAAGACTTTGGAATGCATATACAGTACGTGTTGTACTGGCTTAAATCTTGCAACTTTTAGAGTGGGGTGCATGGGAAGTTTTAGCGGTAACCCGTTTGCGCCCTCCCTGGTCTTGACAAACCTCTGATTACGCCCCTAGCTGGTCAAAGTCATATAAGATATATAATTATTTTATAGCATACTTCACATATTGTTATATATATAATAATACAAATACACACTGCACATATCGTACATATTTGAATTACCAGGGTAAAGCAAATTGCATTATGAATTTTCATATGAAAGTCTTTTCAAGAAAATATGTTTAATTTCTACCGGCCAACAATTTCCTTGGGTCATATGAGTAAATGCATACAAATGTGTGGCCAATAGGTTCAGGCGTTTTGACGTTAATTGGATACAAACAAACATACAGGCAAACTAACAAACCAACAAACAAGCCCAAATCTATAAATGTAGATTTAATATTTATTACGAAAGAGATGTACATTTTTATACCCCTCTCCCCCCCCCNAAACTGTAAACTGTAAACTGTAAACTGTAAACTGTAAACTGTAAACTGTAAACTGTAAACTGTAAACTGTAAACTGTAAACTCTAAACTGTAAACTCTAAACTGTAAACTGTAAACTGTAAATTCTAAACTCTAAACTCTGAACTCTAAACTCTAAACTCTAAACTCTAAACTCTAAACTATTTTTGGTTTATGTTTGTCGCGTGCCTCTACTCTAGCATCAAGTGCCAGATTTGAGGACAAAAAATGTTTTAATGAGGTGCATATAGAGGGAGCTGGAAGGCGGGGATCAGTAGAGGGGGGGGGGGAGGTTGATATGTTGATGTTTAAATCCTGAAGGTTTTTACAAAAGAGAAGGAATAAAAGAGTTTTTACAATAGGAATTCTTGTTTAGTATATATATAGTTAGGCTTGTCTAGTTTCTCTCAAAAACATAGTTAACATTGAGTCTTTTCGTAGAATAAAGTGTTTGTCTGTTCAGTCACAGAATTTGATTGTATATGCATCTTCACCGATCGCCAGTCCTTAAGTCTCGCTAGAATATTATTTTACTCTTTTAAACTGCAAAATGTAAACTGTAAACTGTAAACTGTAAACTGTAAACTGTAAACTAGGGGGGGGGGGAGGTTGGAGCTCACTTAGAAAAATTGTTATTTATTTGCTTGTTAAAGGATTTAGGGTATTGTGCAGTTTAATGATTTATAACCCAGTCCTTGGATTTCATTTCAATCCTTCTCAAATATATGTAACTAGCTTGGGAACCTAGAGCTGCCCAGGTTACTAAAAATTATTCATGCCGTTGAACGATTTTAATGGACAGCTCAATTTTCTCTATTAAAGTCGACCTACTCAACTTAGAATCTCAAAACCAAGCTAAGAACTATCCCGTGGGTCTCCCGGGTTCCCACATCAAAATTTGAGGCAAATCGGTCCAGGAGTTATAATCGGACAATTAACAGAGATTACAACTTTATATATTTATATGTATATATCTCGAATTAAAATATTTTCATAAATATATAAACTTAAAAATACCTAAAACGTTCAAATATATTTTAAACACATATTAATTTTAAAATCAAATCAATAATAGTTTATAAAATCTTTTGAATAAAAAGTTTTAAACAATTCGTATCAATAATTAAAGAAGAGACGAAACTTTTTTAATCACAAATACGACATTTGCACATAGTAATACTAATTTGAAAATATGTTAACTTTGGTATCAAATATCCACTTTTCATAGCGTAATTTTGGCGAAATTAAAAAGAAATATTGTTTGAAAATTGAACAAAATACGACTGTTTTAATCTGTCTTGACATTAGGTTGAAATACAACATGTTTATTAGACCAGGGGGATATGAGGGAAGGATGG
>NW_019396230.1:210773-212665 GCF_000591075.1 Eurytemora carolleeae
TGCCTGACACGATAGGGCAGCCAGTAAAATTATGCAGTTTCACAATATAACGGTTTTATTAAAAAAAATTGTAAATTTTGTTTTAATAGATATTGAATAGATTAAACATCCCCCATTGTTTTGAGCTTTCCTGTTTTTAAAAATCAGAGAATAATATTTTTCAATTTTCTTGATGGTTAGCTTTATATTTTTTTTTGCGTTTCCTTGCTTAGCCAATAAAAAAAATTGTAACTATATCAAATAATTATTGATACATTTTGAAAATCAATGTGATCATTTTAACCCTATAAAGGCTTGGGGGTCTAAATCTATGTATAGCCTGGGGGGCGTTTGGTGCCCCCACCCCCTAGAAAAAGGCCTAAGAGAATAGGTATAGGTTGGAATGCATGTTCATAGCCCAATTTTTCATGGCCAGCTCAAAGAAAGAAATTTAACCGATAACTTTAATAGTTTTGGGTGATGGGAGGGTGGAAAAAAAGGAACATTCTGTTTTAACAAATATCAAAGTGTGACACATATTTCTACATGCATTTTTAAGGGCTTTTCAAAAATGTAGTTTTTAGATCTATAGCTTTAGTCACAAAAAAGTTATGGGCTATTTTAATTTTTTTTTTCACAGACAGGACTTTTTTCCATACCATACCTAAAAATTAAAAAAAAAATGTTAACACAAAATCCTTTAAATTACTATTTATAAAAAGTCACAACATTTCATAGTGATAGTGTCAAAAATGAGAGTGCTAGTACAAAAAAACTACAGGGGGGCACCAAAATCCCCCCCCCCGGCCTGTTTAGGGTTAAAGGAATCATAATTTACATATCTCTACACTTATATCAATAATCAAGATGTGTATGTAATCGTCGATCTGTTTTAGGTATTTTTTTAAGATTTGTTAGTTGGATTAATTAAAATTTTTCTGCCTCATTATACTCAGTTTAGCATCAATTTTTAAGATTTGAAAAAAATGTCGATTCAGCAAATTTTTCAAGTTTTTGCATCATGCATGAGTTTATAGAGAGAAAAGGGGGGGGGGTTGTCAAAATTTATAAATAATTCATTAGAAAGTAATAAGGACATACATCTTAGCGCGTTTTCGGTTGTATTACAATTCTATTTTAAATATGCAATATTTTTAAATGTTGCGTGAAAGAATTCTGTTTTGCCTTGTTAAGACTCTCTACTGCACTACTGCCTATTTTCCTCAGGTTTCTGCCTGTTTTCCACCTGTCAACAATCCATCTTAATATGCTCTGCTTTATACTTCTGTGTTTTTATACTCTTAACTTGATATATCTTATATTTATAATTTGCTTACATCGGAGTGATAAATAAAGAAAAATTGTATGACAAAAAAAATGTTTCAATTGGCTACATATTTGTTAGAATACGTAAGTTAGCAACATCAAAAATTAGATTATGTAAATCCCAAACTAGATTTTAAAACTTGATTTTAATACTTTAATACTGTTTAAAGCGTGTACTTTCGGCCTTAAACGAGAATTCTAATCACGTATTTGGCACCTGTTTAACGATACGAGATACCTTTTTCTTAGTTAGCTTTTAACCACATCTAACATGACACCAAATTTGCAAATTATGTTTTTGCGAACTTAAACACTTGTCCTGCGAGTAAAATATGTATTTGCAATTTACGTCATACGCTTGAAAATGATTCGGTAACTATCTTTACATGCTTAAAGAAAAAATTTTGGAAAAAATTAATAACCTTTTTTTAATACCCCCACCCCCTTTTTTTAAATAACTTTCGACAGTTTAATCTTTTATCTAGAACTTCTTATTCTTCTTTTAGTTCTCTATACTACATCTTTTGGTTTAAAAAGTTTATATTTAAAAATCTAATAATTTTCCTCTTTTTTATAGTATTTTAACC
>NW_019396230.1:212677-224174 GCF_000591075.1 Eurytemora carolleeae
TCTGACTTGATTTGTTTGAGAACGAAGGATTTTATCTACTTCATGAATGTAGGGATTTGAAAGCTAAATTCTTTTTGTTTAATTTATATAATTTCCTTAAAAAGTTAAAATCATAAATTACTGATCTAAAAACTTATGAACTCCCTGTAATTTTAAGTAATCCGTTACTTAAACGATTCACAATAGTACAAAAATACATATCATGGATGCTTGATGAAGGGTTTCGAATGTCCAAGTGACTTGAAGTGCTTGAAGTTTATATTTATGTTATATTTATATTTATATAATATATTTTTATATTTGTTTCCTGCATATTAGCTCCAAATCTTCTTTTCGTGCATTATCATTGCAGTTGGAACAGTTGGTTTCCACTTTTTGTATTTTATGAATATGCACTTCTGCCTGACACGATAGGATGTGGGTGTATGTGACCGTGAATATATGTTTGTGTCTGTTAGTTTAACTTTCCGTTTAATTAGGTTTAATATTTCAATATTCCCACACCTTATAGGGAAACTTAAATATTTCATAATTAGCATACATCCCCCCCCCCCATCCCCTTATTCTATCCATGTAATAATACGTTCTTCATCCCATTTTCATCTAACAGTTTATCCCATTTTCTCTATTTAATGCATCAATTCATTCCATTTTCATTTAACAATTTATCCCATTTTCTCTATTTAATGCATCAATTCATTCCATTTTCATTTAACAATTTATCCCATTTTCTCTATTTAATGTACCCATTCATCCTATTTTCATTAACAATTTATCCCATTTTCTATATTTAATGTACCCATTCATCCCATTTTCTCTATTTAATGTACCATTGATCCCATTTTCATTTAACAATTTTTACCATTTCCTTTATTTCCTCTGTACCCTTTATCCTGTTTTCTCTATCCTTGTACCCTTTATTCTGTTTTCTCTATCCCTGTACCCTTTATCCTNTCCCTGGCACTGAGGTTGACAATTCCCCCTATACACCCCAAATTTCCCTCTGTTTCCCTGAAATGTATCTTCCTCCTCACCCCTACACCTGTACATATGTCACGGAAGTCCATAAAGATTATTTGTCTGATAACACCTTGATTGAAACATGTTTATATCTCTTAAAGGGTGTTTTATAAAAAAATTCTTTAACATTTTTGCAGAGTCTGAAATTGGTGAAACAATATTATATCCAGCTGTTAAATCCATTATAAATTCGACATTTCATATTCTTATTTTGATTTGATACAAACATTGAGATAATACTTATAAGCAATCAGAATGTATTTACTATTCATATACGTACTTTTTATATTGTCACGCATATAACTTAATATTATCGAAATGAATCTTGGCAACCTAAAGGGTAAAGATATTTTTAGGTTTAGTTTCTTTGAGATTTATTTTAATGCAATAACCTACTAATGTATGAAAAGTACAAATTAAGAGAATATATGATTTTAACTGTTTTATACACTTCAGTACAAACACATATGAACATTAAACGGTTCATATGCACAATAACGACACAAGTATAATTCGGTAAAAGTTATTTTTATCAACGTGAAACTAAAGTTAAATACACTTCAGATTGATATCTGTTTGTTTTTAATCATAATTCCTTTTGTTGTGGACATAGAGAATAGAATATATATTAGAGGGGAATTTAGAGAATCTCTCGGTATGAATTTTTTCAGTCCCAAAGTGTACAAATCATGTACCATCACCCATCCTGCCCTATAGCTATATAGTTTGTTGTCTGCAACTAAACTGATAAACAAACTAAGGATGAAAGTAGAGTTAAAGTTCTTAGTCCACCCATCCTGCCCATAGCTATATAGTTTGTTGTCTTCAACTAAACTGATAAATAAACAAAGGATGAAAGTAGAGTTAAAGTTCTTGCTAAATTGTTGGAAAATTTTCTTATCTTTGCCTGACAATCACATTCCCCAACATAGGATATAGGCAGGGGGGGGGGGGTACTTGCTATCTTCACTAACTTAGAAAGGGAGAGGGGGGGGGGGAAGGCACGCTTATTTGAAAATAATTCCCACTTTAAAATGCAATTATACACAATTCAAACATGTAGGTCATAGGGATAATCATTTATTATTTATTTTGTAAACTTAAATTCAACGTTTTTTATTTTGAAAACTAAAGGTTCAATTACAGAATGTGTATTTCCCTATAACCAACGGTGATTTAAATGTCCGGATATTCTTTTAAATACATTTTTGTCTGTTTTAAGTTTGGCGTGTCATATCAAATTGTTAACATAGTATTTAGGAAATAAACCATATTTATGAAAAAGTCATGGAAAATGTTTAGAATAATTAAACTTTATTTTCTAGTTTAAGTTTAGTCCTGTCAAGCTAGGAATTAAAAATCAAGGTTCAGTCTTTAGAGACAGTTACATAACAAAGTGTAAAATAGTGTTTTCAACATTTGGATTATACAAATATAGATGAGAGTCATACAATAAGCTTTGCAAAAGAACTCCACAATTACCACAAACTCAAATTTTCGTATTCCTATATCTTTGCAACCTGATGTAAATATTTGATATTTCGATCTTTGACTCTTATATTCAGCAGATTTTTTAGTATAGATCAATGACATCAGGTTGCAAAGAAATAGCAATTGGAACACTTGAATTTATTTCGAGTGTTTGGTTCCTTTCTTGCATAACCCCTATTCCCTATTCCTTACATCTCTTTTACGAGAAATAAATCTTGAATGTTTATGCAAAAAAAGGCCTGCGTACATTTGGCGTCAAACGTGACTTCTTTGCAAAATAAACAATATTTCAGTATAATAATTCATCCCGACTGTAAACTATTTTTCTAAAACATTTCTAGATTTAGAAGTCATTGACCGTGGTAAAATGTACCTTTAAAAAATTCTTCTCTGCCTACAGCTGTCCTTGCTAACTGTTTAGTAAACTTTCTCAGAAGAACATGTTTCATTTTCCTAATTTAATGTTTGTTTTTAATTTAGTGGAAAAACAGATTTGCCCGGGTCACAAGACTTTCTCCTGTAGCAGGTTATATCATTTTTATTATTATTGTTGCTATTGCATAAAGATGATATTATTTTTCTAACTATTTTTTATCTAAAATAATAATTTAGAATGATCACTTCAAGTGCAGTTATTCTTTTTTATTACCATTTTTATCTAAATAACTGAGATAATTTTATTCTACAGTTCATTAAATATTTTAAATGTAAAAAATAAATTAGGTTTTCCTTTTTTTAAACATTTCTCCGTAAAATAAACTTTTTCCTTATTTAAAGATTGGAGTGTTTATAGGGAACTGTCAGCCTTATTTAACCCTTCATTTGGCATATTCGATTCACAACGGTACCCTTCAAACCTTCATTTTAGTAACAAGAGGAAGATACTTACCACATGCAGCCGTAGTACATTTGAATTTCCAAGCCGGGTCAACCTTTCCGGTCCCAGTTTGTACTGTATCGCCCGGACATTGGGTAAATAATGCAGAAACTCGATAGGACTAGCCGGTGCAACAAAGTTGACGCGGTCACACTTTAGGTTAAATTTACTTTTACTAAAGGGTCAGAGGTGCGTGTTACTATACTTATAATTTCTCCATTGTCTTTAAAGCCTAAATCCGCGAATAACTTTAAAAAATATATTTTTAAATAGAATTGAGGACATCTCATCCACCGTTCTATAATTGGAGGCTACTTGAAATAATAGTTTTTTCAATATTAATTTTTTTAGATTTTTTAACCCTGCAGCTCTGGCGGGATGGGAAAGAAGTTGAAAAACATGAATCTCCAACTAAGGTTTTTATTTTTCTTCATTTATTTTTCTCTTCTTTAATTTCCCGATTGAGTGACAGAAAGGGATATTAATTTTCAAGAATTAATTAGTATAACATGTCACTACTTAATTTCTTTCTTTCTTTCTTTCTTTCTTTCTTTCTTTCTTTCAACCCTTCGTGCATTAATTGTTTCTTCCCTTCTATCGTACTTTCATGCATTAAATTTTTCTTCCTTTCTTCCTTATACTTTAATCCCTTCATGCATTCATTCTTTCTTCCGTACTTTCATGCATTCATTTTCATCCTTTAATTCATCCTTTCTTTCCTGCTCATATACTTTCATGCATTCATTTTCATCCTCTTACTTTCATTTCTTACATTAAAGAAAAGTAAAAGAAATTCAGGAAAGCAGTAAAGTGAAAGTAAATTTTTCATTTTTTTTCATTTCTAGGGCATTTTCTCTATCTGGGTAGGTTTAGAATGTGCAGGGTAGTATATCTCTATCTGGGTAGGTTTAGAATGTGTAGGGTAGTATATCTCTATCTGGGTAGGTTTAGAATGTGTAGGGTAGTATATCTCTATCTGGGTAGGTTTTGAATGTGCAGGGTAGTATATCTCTATCTGTTTTGAATGTTTTGAATTTTCAGGGTAGTATATTTCAATCTGATTATCTGGTTCCAAATGTTTTGAATTTGTAGGGTAGTATATCTCTATCTAGGTATCTGGTTTCAAACGTTTTAAATTTTCAGGGTAGTATATCTCTATCTGGGTATTTGGTTTCAAATGTTTAGAATTTGCAGGGTAGTTTATCTCTATCCAGGTATCTGGTTTCAAACGTTTAAAATTTTCAGGATAGTGTATCTCTATCTGGGTATTTGGTTTCAAACGTTTTGAATTTTCAGGGTAGTATATCTCTATCTGGGTATCTGGGTGCAGAAACCTGCTTTAATCTGGACAAGGAGTCTAATACAATGGCTTTGATATTTCAGGTAAACCACATTATTCAAATATTTGTTATTTGTTTTTAGAAAAATGCCTTTTATTGTAATCAAAATATTTATGGTTTTGTTATACAGTTTTTTTTTAAATGAAAACTTTTTAGGATAATGTGATTATTATTGCTCTTCAGTCTAGAGAAATCCTCATCAAGTGGCAGGTATGGAAAATTTAGAAAATAGAATATTTATGAATATTTGACAGGAGGGAGGGGGTAGATAATCATGGACACAAGTTTTTTGGTCTTTTTAAAATGCTCCACAAAAATTTGGGAAGTTTTACAAATATTTTAATTGGTCATTCTAGAAGTTTACTTTTATTACATAATGGCAATAAAAACGGAAAAAGATATAACAAAACTTCAAAGTAAACCTTTCTAAAACTTTACTTTTTCTGTTGTGCCCTTTTAATCGACGAAAATTTGTAAAGGATTAATGAAAAAAAAATTCCTCCTTTTTAACAACCTTGACTCTTTAATTAGTCGAAATAAACATTAAAAAGTCCCCCCCCCCTATTATAAAAAAATAATATTTTTCATGATATAGGTTCGTTTGACCGGACAATTTGAGGAGGGTCAGCAGTATACAGTTCATCTAGTCTCGGCTCCCAAGGAAACAAAAAGATTTAATTTCTGAAGTTTTATTTGCAAAGTTGACAAGTTCTGCTGCTCTAATGAGACATTCTTTGATTAGATATTTGATAAGAAATTACACTGTTTATAACACAGGAACATCTAAAGACCTGGTTATTTTCAGTCTTTTACTCACAAAATAATCTGCTTTAACTTAGTAACTAATGTGTGATGTGTCGAAGAATCAATATTGTCGCATAATTCAAACGGTCCGCCTACATATGTTCATTGTGCAATTCTGAACATGTATTTTTCATTGATTCATCGAGAAATTGACAAATCTAAAAATAATCTTTTTAAAGATAATTTTTTTCGGCCATTTTTTCTTTTCAGTCATGTTTTAAATTTTACCGAATTTAGAGACGCTTTGTTTTTGACTTGAATATTTTTGTTGTTGTATAGAAGGGAAAACTGGGGACTGGGGGCCAGATGAAACTTCATCTCCAAAATAATAGATTTAGTCTGACTACTGGAATACCTCCTCATCTCATTCATACATGGAATATGATTGATCTAAGGTGATATTTTTTTTGTGTGGTAACTCCTATGACCCTATGGGTTCAGGAATGCTTTATGGCCGGTCCAGTTTAAAAAAAATAGCTGCAGAAAAATTTAGACTATTATAATTATGATTTTTTTTTGGAAATATCTCAAAAAATTTTCCTTCGTGTAATTTTTTTGTGCCAGCTTATTTTTTCTCTCTTTTCATTTCATACTTTCATTAATTTCAAAAATAAACTTATAAGCAACAATTTTATAAGTTTCTACCCTCAGTAGGAGTTTTTGTAATTTGTTTTCTTTACCTGAATCCTTCAGCTCCTAGTCAGCCCTCCTTCAGGTTTAATGTTTTAGTTTTAGCTTCACACTGAGCTGACCACGCTAATTATTTTATTCAGTCTTTCATTCATTCTTTCTTCCTTTCTTTCGTTCTTTCAATTGTTCTTTCTTTCTTTTTTTCTTTCTTTCTTTCTTTCTTTCTTTCTTTCTTTCTTTCTTTCTTTCTTTCTTTCTTTCTTTCTTTCTTTCTTTCTTTCTTTCTTTCTTTCTTTTCTTTCTTTCTTTCTTTCTTTATAGAAGAGTATCAAAATATTTGCTAAATAAATTATCTTCTTCGTTCTTCCACACTTATATACAAACATAAATAAACAAAGCAGTACATAAACAAACATTAGAAGTATATATATAATACATATTATACACAAATGCGAAGAATAATTAACTTTACTCTTACATCCTTTTTCTTTTTAAACAAAACTTTTGCTAAAAACTTTAAAAAATACAAATTAGAGATTAGTGAAATCCGTCTTTTGAGAAGTTTGTAACAAAGTGGCAAAGTCTTTGCCACAAACTCTAATTTTCTAATTCCTATATCCTTGCAACCCAATGTTGCAGACCTTCGATATTTCAAACTATGATTTCTGCTAAATTCAATATACGTTTCAATATAAGTTTGAAATATCAAAGGTTTACACCATCAGGTTGCAACGATTTATGGATTTGAACATTTGAGTTTGTGGCAATGACACAATTCCTTTGTTTCCTGGAAATGAGCAGTCCCTTTAATTTTTGTTTTTAAATATGTTTTATTGTTTAGGAGGTATGGAGGTGTGGATGGAGGAAGGTTTTGTATCGAGGGGGGTACCAGGTGTGGAAAAGGGGAGGGTCTTCATGTCTTCAGAGTTGATAATTCAGATGAAATGCAGGTATACAAAAAGTACAAAGTACAATACAGTAAAAATTAAACCTGAAAAGAGGTTTACCTTAATATTAACTTAGGTATGATTTGATTCTTGTGAATATCAACTCAAAACTTGTAAATTGTAATTGGAAAAAAGAATAATTGAAAATATTATTTTCAATATTTTAGGTAGCCTTTGACCTGGCTGGTAAGGGAAAGCTAGAGAACCGAAGGCAGAGACTGAATCCACAAACCTCATTATCATGTACGAAACTACGTAAAAACACAACCTACCACTCGATCCTTTTTTTTTGGGGGGGGGGGGTAGTAATTGAGGAAAGATTCAAACTGGAGTTTAACAAATGAATGAAATGATTTATTAGCCCCCAGCTGTCAACAAATCAATTGTTTTTTTTTTATTCATTCACTTCTCAGACACCCCGTTTTTTTCATTTTAATCCCAGGAAGTTTTAAAACTTAAAAATTCAAGAAAATTGTGATTTTAAATGTGGAGACCTACATACACATATGTTAGATACTGTGTCGTATATAACTGTAACAAGTCAGTTTTTGGCACGTGTAGTATAGTAGTGTAGTGTATAAGACATATTTAAAAAAGTTCCATCTTGTCTACAGACACAAAACTATCATTTATCAACAATAGAAGGCATATTTGTTGTATAATAGGAAAGGCGGACCTTAGATTAGCGGCGCCTATTGCAAAATTGTGCTTTTTTTGTGCAACTCTCATGCATTGAAATTTTCAGTATTTTTTGAAAATTTTTATTTTTTTGGTATTCCAATGGCCCAAAAATAAAATTCGCGAACCTTTTTTCTCTTAAAATCAAAAGTTCAGAAAAGCAAAAGTGTATATATAAATTATTTCAATCGAAATTAAAATTTTATAAAGATTGAATCACAGAATCACAGAAAATTCGCAAAATTGTAATGAGAAAATTTGCAAATTTCAGCTCTAGCCTAATTTTTAAGGAAAAGTTGTCTTTCGATGGCTCTCCAGGTTTCAACTGAACAGCGTATATTTAAAACTTTAGACAATACTAAGAAGTAAGGAACTAGATAATTTAAATAAATTTCCTTAAAAATTAGAAGTGCATAGTTTGCACAAAATTGTAAATGCAGATAATTTGCAGAGAACATGCATTGTTGCCCAAAAAGCCAATGATAATAGTTTAGATGTTTCTGCTGTTATTTTGTGTTTTTAAGACGTGTTTAAGATACATGGTTTTTTATCGGTAGTAAAATTTTATGTTTGGACCCCTATTCTTTTAAACATGGCACCAAAAAGAAAAACAAAAACTAGATTCTTGAGTTATTTCTGAATCAAGAAATTCTAAATCCAAGAAATGTTTTTGCGAGGGATGCATATTCTCCTAATGTCAATTTAAAAGGTAATCAGGCTTTAAAATCGCAAGCCCAGAGCTTACTTCACAACTCTGATAAATTGAAATTATAAAGATCTCATATTTTTGCCTGATAAAAAGTTAAATATGTACTCTCAGTAGTAGTGAGTTTGACATTTTTGGCGCATTTGTCTCTGGGCTAGGATATATGATTCACAGTTTTTTGTCTAATTCTTTAATAATCTCTGTTTGTTTAACCATCTAACTCTATATCTATTAAACTATCTGACTTTTTTATCTGTTAAACTATCTGACTCTTTATCAGTTCAACTATCTGACTCTTTTTCTGTCTCTTTATCTGTTTAACTATCTGACTCTTTATCTGTTTCACTATCTGACACAATCTGTCTAGCTATGACTATCTATCTGACTCTTTATCTGTTTAACTATGACTGACTTTTTATCTGTCTAATTATCTGACTAAATATCTAAGTTGCTGTCTCCTATCTGTCTATATTTACCTGCCTGCTCCAATATCTATATGCCATGTCCTTCTATACGTCTTCTTGTGTCTGCTACCTCTGTTTTTTTTTCATTGTCCTTATGCCTGCCTACTCTTTCATAGCAACAAACATTAAACATATGCTTTCTTTGCCCATCATTTTAAATAAACTGTTAAAACTGTTGATTTAATCAGAAACTAAATACTAAACATTAAACTTAATGCGCTAAATGCATCATTATATGATCTCATTCACTGCAATCTTACGTCTTACTTATCATTATGGGTATCATCCATAGGGAAAGGAAACGAAGAGGTAAAACTCCTATTAATTAATCAATAGAGTGGTCGGTTGTGTACATCACGATATGTGTACGTAAGAAAACTCTCTGTAAGGAGGAAATTCACGTAAAAAAATAAAAGACTTTAATGTTCACTTAATTCAACTGTTAAGTAGAATTAGTAGATTATTATAAGTATAATGAATAAGATTATGAACAGGTTCAGTGAGTTTTATTATTTTTCATGGCAATAAATCTCTATTTCTGAATTGTAGACTTTTAACTGTCATTTTAAAATTTACTTAATTTTTAGTATCACAGTCGCCATCGGTCAGTTCAAACCTTTCCACTGTGCATAGGTAATTTTTTATAATTAACGGGGTGGATAACAATCATAAATAATCTTACAGGATTTTTGAATGTGATTTCAGACTTTTTTACGAAATATGTTGGCTTGCTATAAAAATCATGAAAATTACTTAAATCTAAAAACTAGAATATTTTGTTAAGATCTGGAGACTCTGGTGAATCTGGGAGTTCTGGCAGTCCTCTTCTACACTTTGGGTCCGTTAGATCAAAGGAGGAGATACAGAGAAACAGGTAGATAGGTAGTTAGATAGATAGATAGATAGATAGATAGATATATAGATAGATAGATAGATAGATAGATAGATAGATAGATAGATAGAGTCCAGTCTAGATAATGGACTACACCTTGTATATTTCTAGGTCCAGATCTAGATCCAGGTCCATGAATACTAGTGGAGCTTGGTCCAGTCTAGATAATGGACAACACCTTGTATATTTCTAGGTCCAGATCTAGATCCAGGTCCATGAATACTAGTGGAGCTTGGTCCAGTCTAGATAATGGACTACACATTGTATATTTCTAGGTCCAGATCTAGATCCAGGTCCATGAATACTAGTGGAGCTTGGTCCAGTCTAGATAATGGACTAGCTCTCTCATCTCCGGATACTCTCTCTTTAACCCTCAGGAACCTTAATGAACCTTGTAAAAAAATGCTCGCCTTTTATGACTAAAAGTCGGCATTTTAGGCTTCATCTCCCGCCAGTAATCTGTTACGTCATATGAGGATTTTGAGTGTTAATTGCTATAAAGACGACATTTTTTAATACATTGGAGCGCATTCTGAAAATCTATCTAACCTTACTTTACAATTTTATATTGTATTTTGTAACCCCTTCAGTCCTCATATGGACTCGGAGCTGAGATGTAACCAGTATGAGCTCAATAGCTCGGAATAGGGATAGTTCCATTGATGTAACCCCTTCAGTGCTCATACGAACCCGGAGCTAAACTCAGATTGGATAGTTCTATTGATGTAACCCCTTCAGTCCTCATACGAATCCTGAGCTAAACTCATAGTGGTTAGTTCTATTGATGTAACCTCTTCAGGCCTCATGCGGACCCTGAGCTAAGCTCGGATTGCAAGTAGTCCGGCCTATAAACAAGACAACGTATATTAGCTAATTTGTATAAAGCTATTGGTCGGACATAAAGTGGAATACTTGCAACATAAGTTTTAATAAATTTTGGTTCACTCTTAATAATATTATTATCGTGAAATTATTAAAACTTGTTAATTAACATGCGTTAAAAACTCAATGTCGGCCTTGAAAATTTTTGAATTATAGATCAACATCATTAATATTCCACTAATTGACAATTGACACAATTATAATTTATACCCCTGACCTAATAAAATAAAGAATCATATAATGATTCAATTTTTCCTTTAATGGACAAGTGACTTTTAATTTAATTTTCCTTTTACAAATACTATTATATTAAGTTTATCAAAAACAGTTGATTTCAGATAATAAGCAACAAATAGCAAAAATAATTTTAGGAAAAAAGGTTTATTTTGAGTTAAATTTTAGTGATATGGATTCTGAAGCAAGAATGAGTAGTCCTGACCATCTAGTCAATAGAAAGACTATTCTGGACAGGATTGGGGGACTACAGGAGATATCAGGACATAGTCGTCATCATAACAGTTCAAGGTTAGTCTTACTTTATACAATAGTCCTTTTGACGAATATATGTGGAAATGAAAATAAAATGCCTGAATATAAGTTGAAATGATTCTTCTCCCCCCCCCCATGTTCCCCAATATCTCACCAGGATTAAAGAAACGTTTTTATTTCCTGAAATTTAAATAAACAGTGAATCCCTATACTATACACCTGCTAGGAGTGCACAGGGGCACATATTACATTAAAACTGTGTGCAGGGGGGGGGGGG